>NW_027226552.1:600000-775033 GCF_022539635.2 Chironomus tepperi | reverse complement strand
GGCAGGCCTTTTATGAGTATGGACTCAAAAAATCCAAAAAAGCACTTCCAACTGAGTTCGAGGACTCGAATTGTTTGGGATTATGGACTATGGCGCTTGTACAGTGGAGTCCTGCAACTCTGGATAAAGGCAAGTATGGCATATTGAGGAAAATTGAAGAAATGTCAGGTTCTTTTCCTAATATGCATGATAATTCAGGACAAAACACATCAAACAGCTTGAACTACCATTAATTCACTTCTGATCAGAAGGACATTAAGTCCATAGACTATTCTGGCACAAATAACTCAAAATACACACCTCTTTCCGATTCTTGGTCCAAACCAAAATTCCGTTGGCCTTCCAGACCTCTTTGGCTCATCCATGCCATCTGGTTTCGATTGATATAGATACTTATTGACGTTAGTTCCAACGCTATATTCCTTTTTTGAGAAATTATGCAATTTATTAATATTTTTTGATATTTTTTTAACTAATTGATATTAATCCTCACATCATTAACATTTCCACAAAGTGCACCTTGAAATATCACATAAAAGACTAAAAATCCAGTAAATACAGCCAACATTTTTATTTGATAATCTGATTATCTTGTGTCTGTACTCTTTATTCCAATAGATCTGATAAACTAATGTCGAAATAGGAACTGAATCCAATCCTTTTATATCATTTTATGGCCATTTATCAGGATAAATCACACAGTAGGTGATCCGTATGTCCACTATTTAGAAATTTACATATGTACTGTATGTGCGCATTTAAATCTATGTTGTTTGTGTTAATTGTTGTTATTGATGTAAAAAAGGGGGCGACAATAAAGGATTAGCAGCTGATGATGTCATCCTGATTAAGTGATAAACATCTCGAAAACATGCAAAAACATCTTCGATAAGATGCTCCTTAGGAACTAATAATTTACATTATTATTTAATGATTGACACACTTTTCCTTCGATTGTCATACACAAGCTTCTTACATGACTATATACCAATGGCAACAAAGTGTCAAATGAAAATTAATTATACGCGTGTCAATCACAATTTTTATATTTTAAATCAACATGTCCTACGCAACATTGGATTGTCCATTGGAATGGATTTACTCTCTTTTTACGTCACATTAGATCAGTTGTGGGGAATCTGTGGACCGCGATTCACTTAAATGACTACTTTGTTGGACGTACTGTGATCGATGGTCACTCTCAGTTGACGTGACTGGCCTCATCGCTGGCTGTCCTTTGCAAATTTCCGATACCAAGTGCTGTACTGTCTATATTAACAGTCTCTCAGTCTCCTTACAATAACACAGCAAAAATGTTTGGAAATGCTATGAACCATGGAATCCCATGTGCGGTTTTGATCGAGGCTTACCACCACTGTGCCGAGAGAAATAAAAGGTTGCCCACCACTGTATTAAATGTTGATGCTATTTTGGTAAAACTGTCAAATTTATTCCTGAAAATAGAATTGAAGTGATTTAGTTACTAAATGCAGGAACGTGTATTGAGAGGGGGTTCACTAAGTTCCTTTTCGCTTTTCATCTCAAAATCTTCATCTGAATCTCAGGAATACAGTCAATAAAACGTGGATTTGGGTTGCTACAGTAAACAGTAGTTTCCAGATGCTATGCTTTGTGTTAGTATGACTTCTAGGTTATTTGTGTGTTATGTAATACATCTTATGGAACAGTCGAAGAAGTAAGTGTGTGGAGCTGAGAAAATCAATTCCTATCTCTCTTAAAATAGTCCAAGGTAAGGGAATCTTCAAGTTAAGAATTTAAATATAGAATTCTGTTATTTGTTTTCATAAACAGTTGAAAGTTTAGATAGCCAAGTAAAATTATGACAAAAAAGTTAAGGTTCGAATCCTAAAATAGCCTTTATATATGAGCTTCTCTATTAAAACCTAACGACGAATCTTTTTTCCTTTTTCAATGCCTAAAGCAATACCCATCAATACTTTTCTAATGCCTTTATTTTTTACATACACATTGACAACCTTTATTCTATCCATTCCAGACCAAATCAAAGCAAATATCCATTACATTAAATTTTAATTTATTTCTTCAATTAAAATGCGGCTTTTCTTCTCCTTTCGTTTCTGTTGTGGCTCAGTTGGCATAACAAGTTTCTCGCGTGGTTTCGTGTCTTCAGACTTGAATTTATCGAAAATTGTCTTCTCTTCCGGGATGATATTCTTAACTAGTTCTGGAACATGTGACGATTCTGGCATGTCAAGCCTCTCCGACTTTCCTTTTTTGACTTTCTTCTTTTCGTTGTTTGCTTTATTGACGTCTTCGGATGTCTCATCAACCTCCTCAATTTTCATTCGAATTGCTTTACGTTGAGGCATTTTACTGTGAAGCTTAATGATTTCCTGTTGTGCTGTTTCATTCGTGCTATCAATTTGAAGGACTTTGTCAAATGTTTCGTAAGCTTGGATAATCAAATCCTGTCCGATAAAGGCTTGAGCTTTTCTGAGAAGGGCTTTTACATTGTTTGGCTCAATTTGAAGGCATTCATTTGCGTCGGAGATTACTCGGATGTAGTTTTTGAGCTTTAGGTCTGAAATGGAATATTATGGATGTGAATTTGATGTTTTGAAGCCTTGATTACATCCAGTTCTGTAATAAAATTGTCAATACTTACAAACTAATGCACGATTATTCAATGCAGCAGCAGTTTTCTTGATATTAATGCTCTGTGTGTATTCCTTAATAGCCTCGTCATAATCCTTTGCCTTATAAGCTTCATTCCCGCGTTCCTTAAACTTCAGACTCAATCGATCTTTCTCGAAATCTGTAAGTTCATCGACATCATCCTCAATGACTTCAATTAACTTTGTTTTTTCTAAATTCTTCTTATTCTTCGCTTCGGCAATTTCTCGTTGACGCTCATCATCAAGATCAATTTTAAGAACGGCTGCATCAGCATCAAATTTATCCCATTTAGAATAATCGGTTGATTTAATTCTATCTGAATTTTTGTTGGATTTTGATGAGTCAGTGACGACTTTTGGTGCTCTAATTGGCGGTTCATTTTTGTTGGTATTTCTTGGCTTAATTTCACTTAGAATCTTGTCTTGCTGCTTCATTTCCGCTACGAAATTCTTCATGTCATTTTGAACTTTCTTTAATTCATCATCATCAAGATAATTTGTCTTAATTACAGCCGATTCTTTCCAGAATAACTTGCTATTTGGTTTTAATTCCGACAATCTTTCTTCAGCACATTTCGTCAGGTCTGGATAGTAGCCTTCCTCACCAGATCGAAGGATTTTTATGATCCTTTCAAGTGTTTTTGACTCATTGCAGGTTTTGATGTAAGAAAAGTCGAGAAACTCAACTGGAATCTCATATCTTTCAAGTAATGTCTTCTTTGGAGGTTTATCTTGATCCTCAACAAACATATCGGAAATAAATAAATGCAATTGTCTATTAAATTACGTAATTAACTTTATTTATTCACAAAATAACAGAAAAAATTCTAAAATAAATAAAAAAATAATTCCAATGGTTACTATAACTACGAAAAAAATATTTTTTTGTTTTATTTGTAATTTCTCATCAGGTCTAACATTTTGTCATATACAAGCTGGGGTGCATCAATACCCCAAATAAAATCAACATGATTAAAGTTGTCGAATGGAATTTTATAAAAATCAATAGCTGACTGTGTCGGTAAGCTCATGTAGAGCTTCTTAACATCTTGATAGCCAGCAAGCCAATCGTTTTGTGCATAAAATAGAACAACAGGAACTTCAACATTACTGAGATTGTAATGCGGTGGCTTTTCAGTTCCATATCGTCTCATATTCTCTTCAGTGCCATAATCAAAATTCTGGAAATTTCCACTTTCTTGTATCTCTTGTGCATAATGTACAACAGTCTTTGTTGACGTTCCAGCTGGTGAATGTGCAAAAATAACTGTCGCTAGTGTCGAGTTGTATTGATCTTTATCAAATCCACAGATCACAAACAGTGTATTCTCACAAATGTACTTTTCGACTTCATTCATTTCACATCCGTACTTGCTGAGCCACTTGATGATTTTATTTTGCGGAAGAAATTCATTTTGTCCAAAAAATTTCATTATTTTCTGTGGAAATGAAGACCTTAATTAATTTAAATTCAGTCTCAGATTAACATTTTTTCAATTATCTTTGTACATAAAGTTGTGCCTTAATATATACACAGTGCAATTTACTCCGACACCGAGATTAATTAGAGCTCCTTTCCAATTAAGTCTAATCAAATTTTGGCGTCAAGACTTACCAGGAAGTTTAATGAAATCTTTTTCAAAAATTCATTTGTCATTCCGTCAACTCTACGGTGCCAATTTTCAGGGAATTTTAACTTTTTTACGAGAAAATCAAGCTATGGTTTATGATTTTTTGATATTTTTTAAAAATGAGATGTGAGGATGATTAATGAGTTTGTTCATGCAATTGATAGAATAGTATGGAGCATAAGCTGATATAACTTGATAACTAAGAGCATGCTATGAGTCTTGCTTTGGGTCTGCGTTTAGGTTCCAAGAGGAAAACTCACTTGGAATCGGCATTGTCCGTACATAGCAGCTTAGCACATAGCGAAGATAGCAACAAGCTGTTCCTCGCTGGCTAAGTGCCAGTTCCTACTTCTTACAGAAGTGAGTCTACACATGCTACAGTCAATAATCAATTTGACAGTGATCAGTTAATAGAAAGGATTTCCCAATTAACATCCAGATCACAATTCAATTGCACTTTATATTTGAACACAAAAGTCTGAATCAATAGTGTCATAAGCCTTAAGCATATTTGTAATATGCATACTTAACATGATTTTTTCAAGTATTTAATCCACAAACTCAGTCTACTCAATCTATTACAAATCACAATCCTTATCAATTGCATGAACAAACTCAATAAAGCTATGATTGTCTATATGTATTACATCCATGTTATTAATCCCGAGTGGCACAAATTAAATACACAGACTCATTCATTATTGCAAACATTCGGAGTAATACTATTGAGAATGTCAACTGTCGTTTAATGTTCAAATTATATTTGCAACTATAATTAGTTGATATTCCCCTTTTATAGTTGTTGAACCTTTAATAAACATTTTAGTCTGTTTTCTAACTTCAAACAATAAACATCATCCTTATCTGGATACTTAAGGATCCACTATTAAAGTGTCTGTGGTGAATACTCAAAGGAGTCATGACTGAGTCATTTTCACTTATGTCAATCGACGATAATTACTCAGAAACTCAGGATTAATGCAAATACTTAGAGACAATCATGAATGGAATTCTAAAAACACTCAAAAACGTACATCCTCTAGTCAATCATTTAGCAACATACCTCAATATCCTTTGAGAACGGCGCAAGAAACCGAATCGGAGATTTAACGCTAATTGGAAACAATAATAAAGTAATTCACATGTAAGCAATCACTGATAATGCATTCAAAACAATTCCAAAGGTCACTCAGAATTACAAAAATTATTCGAGACCTTGAAAATTTTGTTCCAAATCAGTTTACTTTACTTACTGAGTCATAAATGCAACCGGCGCAAGTGCTATAAACAATTTTATCTTTTCATTATATTCCGGCATCTCACTTAACATCACAAACAGTGCTGTAGTTCCCATCGAATGACCAACATAAATTAAATCATTTTCAGATACAGATTCACCCATTGTTCCTATACAGAGATGATAAAGAGAGTTTTTATGTCTGTATCTTACAGAGATGAACTTGACTTACGCTTTCTATGGTCATAAATAAATTGAATTGAGGCTGGAAGATCGTAAATGGCCATCTCGTGGAAGCTAAAATCCCAAAATTCTCTGTCGTTGTTTGAAAGTGAGATGTGATGTCGTGAGTAAGTATTACCGCGTAGATTCGACAGCCTGTAATGAGATAAGGACATTGTAAGGCTTGTGACTGATCAGACACAACAAGAAAGTCATAGACAGCATTAATCATGATAAATTACCAAACATCATATCCCAAATCAGCAAGTATGAATCCTATTCCTTTTTCTGGTCCACTAATGATCCAATCAGCAGAACTAGCCAAGATTCCATGCTGTAGAAATACTGGTTGACGTATACTTCCATCACATCCAGTTCGTCCACAAGGAATTCTATGTAAATTCAATAAATATCCATCTTCAGTTTGTACTGTATGTGTTTCTGCCTGATATCCATGTCTAGTGATAATTTCTGGAGTTGTCAACTCAGAATCAGGATTCCAAGGCACATCCGGAAATTTCGGTATCCAATTAAGTGGATTTAGTACTTTTGGCAATATTCCAGGTGCTGTAGTTGTTGATGTCTTTTCAGGCTGCCTACTTTGTGTCAGTAAGCTGGATAGAACACTCATAACAATATCAGTTGTGTCACATTTGACATGAACTTGTGTGAGTACAAAAGCAAATGTCGCAAATTTGAGAAATTGCTTCATTTTTTTGCTGGCTCTGTTGCAGGTTTGAGAATGGGAAAGAAAAGAATGAAAAATAAATGTGCTTGGTTAAAAATAAAGTATAAAGAGTAGTGAAAATGGATAAAAGCAGAAAAGTATAGTGCAAAAAGTATGCCACAACCACTATAGTTGGATGACTTCTCTTAAAATAATGAATAATCATCGTACTTATTCCAACTGTTCTTGCCTAACTTCTGTTTGTCCAACTGTTGCGAAATTCCAGTAAACAAAGGAATCAATTGAAAGAATAAATATAATTAATCTTATCTAATTTAATAATAAAGTCACTTAAGTCTTGTTACGATTAAAATTTACTTCCGATTCAGTTGAGAGCTGTTTATAAACTGAGAACTTACGTTGTGCTGCTCAATGTTTTGATTTTTCATTTCTTCATAATTCTAAATGCGAATCTCTCAACTACAGTCAAAAGAAATGGGTATGGATGTGATCAAATGTGACTAATTGGGAAGCGCATTTCTATTGGATGGAACTTGTAATGAGTGTAACGGTCGTAATATTTGAAAATTAACGTCTAAATGATATTTAAAAGGTAAAGTTCATGTTTAAAAAATAATTGAAATAATTGAAATTTAACGGTCAAAATTATTTGAAATTCAACTGTCAAAACTAAATTCAAATTTAACGGTCAAAATTATTTTGAAAAATTGACCAACTTTTTTGAATCAATTTTCAAAATTTTGAACTAACGGTCAAAATTGGAAAAATTAAAAGTTTATTTGAATCTATAAATTAGCCCTAGACTAGAACTTTTGACTGGTCAAGCAATAGATACACAGACAGCCCTCCAAAATGCAGACAACAGAACCACTCAACATTCCAAAATGCTCCAAAAAAATGAAGTAATAAAATTAAAAGAGTTAAAAGCAGTCTAACTAAATCACATTGTGAATGAGCGGGAGCGGACTGTTGACTCTTTTTCTTTCTACAGTCATTCAGTATGAGAAGACGAAAAAGAGAAAAAATAGAATGATAATGAAAAGAAATTATGGATGTGGTGTATAAGAACGTTAACGGATTCTGAGCAATGAGTAAGTTTTAAGGTCTTCATTCATTTTTACTCGACTTACTTACAGTGAGAATTATGCAAATATGAATGTTTGAATGTAGTCGTTTATGTAGCATATGAAAATGTTATGTCCAACAGCTGATTTGTGCATTTATGCTAGGCAATGTGACGATGTAGACAAGAATGAGAATCATCGCTCTTATATCACACATGGAAAATCGTATAAAGGCGAAAAATGCTGCAAATAACTGTAATTTAATTTGCCGGTGCACGTGAGACTATTGATTGTGGTTTATTAATTAACAAGAAGCTGTCTTTTGCTTTTTCTTGAAGATGTGTAGCTTGTTTGCTGATTTTTGATGTGTAATGCATTCTCATTTGATATTTGAGCTGTATCGGACATTAAACCATAGTATTGCACAGTCCATTACTCATCAATATAAACAAAGGATGACAAACGATACGAAAATTGCAAATGCAGCAATTAGTTCACTCAGTATCGCCTTTCAAAGTGAATCACAATGCAAAAAACCGTTACACACGTTCCACAGAAAAATTCAAATAAAACTGAGCAACATAAGCATTAAAATTGAGCAACTCGCGCGAATTTATGTTCAAACATTAGTATTTTAAGAAATTAAGCTTAATTATAGAATATAGAAGGTTTTAACCAATGGATAACAGTGTAACATCAAGAATATCGTTTGTAAGATCAAAATTAGTCAGTGACATTAAGGCAAAAGTCCAGGAAGACTGGTTAAAAGAGTGTGTTTCATATTTTGTACAATCAGAACCAGGAATAAGCAACAATCAGCTTTATGAGAATGTTAAGGATCAATTCTGTCTGGCAAACATATCAGATACATCAAATAAAGTTCTTTCGGATACTTTCGTGACGAAGAAAGATCCATGGACGTTGAAAGAATCTCTATTACTACAAATGCAGTATATTCTGGATATATGTAAGTCTGGATCTTGATTTTCTAGCTTAATTAATTAATGTTTTGTATTTTTTATTAGCTGAACCATTTTATGATCAATGGAGACGGTTGCATGACAAGCAACTTGATGAAGTCATTGAAGATAAACGAGAAACAAAAACATTTCAATCTAAAAGGAAGAGAATGTTCAAGCTACAGCTTACAGATGGAAGTAAGACTGTGTCAGCAATGGAAATGAAGCATATTGGATGTCTCAATACAAAACTAACGCCTGGAGTTAAAATCTTAATTATAGGACCTGTACCAGTCGTTAATCATATCATCATGATTAAGGCTGAAAATGTTAAAGTTATTGGCGGAGAAGTTGAGGAACTATTAACAGTCAATGCATATGAAAATGTCCTTCTCAGACTACTTAATAAGCCTACTACAAAGACTCCAATTCTGAACTACTCAGAACAAACTTTAGAGAATGAAAAGCCTTCACAGAATATCCCTAAAAATTTAACCAAAATGGATGAGAAAAGCTACATACAGCAGATTAATCAAAAGCCAAATAAGCCACAAAATTATGTTGATGATATTGAAGATGATGACTTTGATTTCGCAATGATTGATGCCATTGAGGAACAGGAAAGACAAAAATCACAAGAAAATCAGTTAAACACTTCAGCCTTAATGATTGATGACGATGATGACTACATGCTAGCACAAATCGACTTAGATGAGATCGAGCAGCCTACTGTTGTCAATAGAATGGAAACAAGTAATGTAAATGGAACTAATAATGCCGTTAAAGCAAATGACTTGTTGAGGCCATCCATAAATTTGGTTTATGATGATGATGACGACATGCTTGATAATGAACTGAATAATATTCGTAAACGAAAGTCAATTGAGTCACCCGAATGCAGCATAAAAGTCACAAAATCGATTAGATTATCGCCAATAAAGAAACCAGAAATAACAGATAACGACTATCCATTTAAGGTCGATGAATCATACAATTTTATCACTATTGATCAATATGTAGGACTGAATATGCGTCATAAAATGGAACGTGAATATGCCCTGGAAGTGACTGTAGATAAAATTCTTAAAATTAAGGCTGATGTGGAATGGCTTTTAATTGTACAAATTAAAGACAATTATTCACAAAACACAATTTCTGCAAGGATTGCAGATTCAGTCGTAACTGAGTTGACAGGCAGAACAACACGAGAAATTCGTCTAATGAAGATGAAAATGGAAAGAGGACAGCCACAACTAGCAATGGACATAACAAAAACCATTACATCACTTAACACAGTCTTTCAAGATAAAAGTATTCTTGTCTGTATGCAAATGAAGGCAAAACTGCCGGCAGATTACGAGAATGTAATAACGAAAATTTTGGAGAAAACTGACCAAAATAAGCAAATGATAGAGTTGAAGATTGAACAGGATTTATTATCATTTTGAGTATTTTTTTTTGAGATTATGTATTAAGCTGTGATAAAAAGTTAATAAAAGTTCTTAATGTCAAGAGTCCAAGTTCAAGTTCAAGAACATTTTATTCATTTAAAAATTTAATTTTGTATTTTTTAATTGCATTAAGAATTGATTTGAGTTGATTCATGATTTATTTGTGCTTTTGAATGATTTTGGCTTGCGTATTATGAACGTAAAATAACATGCGCACTATGCACATATAGTGTTAAACGTTAGATAATGCGCGTATGCAAATACAGTCTTATTTGTATCATAAACATTATGTGTACGTATTATACACAAAAAATTAATGCGCGCATTATATAATAAAACTACTTGAGCACTATAGACGTAATTTCAAGAACCATTCCCAAATCAATCACCATATTCTTAACTCCATAAGCTTAACCAGTCTACTAATTTAAAAAATTTCAGGCATTGATCCATGGTCAAAACGACAAGGTATATTTTTGATAGTTCGGGATTATAAAAAAATATTAATTAGCGTTATAAATCTTTAAAAGTCAAATCTTCTTGCATTATTCATGAACTAAGTTCATTGTTGATTCTATTCAGCATCTTATCTTTTCTCTCCACCGGTCGGGACTGAAAGCCTCTTGATACAAGATTCACAATGTCTGATGTGTCTTTTCCGCGCGTTTCAGGCATATAAACTTTAAGCAGAAGCGTCAATAAGATGCAGACAACTCCAAAGATGACGAAAACGGCAGCACCCAACCATGTACGGAGCGATGTAAAGCACATTCCAATTAAGAAGTTGCATACCCATGAAGATAAACTTCCTAATGCCATTGCTGATGATCGTTCAGCTGTTTCGAATAACTCGACTCCAATGAAGTATGGAACTGGACCTAAACCAATTTGATACAGTAGAATGTAGCCGAGAAGTGCTACGACACATAGCATTGGGAATGATGAATATGAATCCTGGAAATAAACATCAATTAATAGTTACAGCTCTAAACCACCTGTTGCACAACTTACACTATATCCATAAAAGATGCTCAACAGGAACAAGAATACCCCACATCCAAAGCATGACAGCATAATCAATGGACGACGATTAACTCGAGCCATTAAGAGAGGACTGAAGAAGCTGACACACAAGTTCAGACATCCAGCACCCAAATTTGCCCATCCAGCATTTGATTTCGAGAATCCAATAGACTCAAAGATTGAGACTGAATAGAAAAATACCTAGAAATACAATTAACTCAATAACAGTAACGGAATCAAGCATGAAACTTTCTTACGGCATTAATTCCAGATAACTGTTGTCCACCTTGTAATGCACAGACTAACACAAGTGGAAGTAAAAATTTCGGATCTTTAAGTACATCAAGAAGACCTTTTTGGCTACTTCCTTCCTCTTCCTCAGTATTGTCAGTCAACATTTCCATTGAATTTAATTCATCTTCAGCCATTTCATTATTGTCACATAACTTCTTTAATTCTCTTAAGGCACCACTTCTATCTCCAATAAGGCACAAATATTTTGGACTTTCAGGGAATATTGGATATGCCAAAGTACATAAAATCACGAAAATAAGTTGAAAACTCATACTATAATGCCACAGATCTGACGTTCCTAGTACTTCCTGTAAGCTTACAACTTGTCCAACAACAACACCGCCTGTAAATCCCATGGAACAAAAGACCCCCAATGTTCCTCTCAAATGGAATGGTGCGATTTCAGACAGATACATAGGCAGGCACGTCATTGTCATTCCAGCTCCTAATCCAACCAACATTCGTCCTAGAATTAATAGCTCGACAGAGGAAAGGAAGCGACATATGTGAAAGCAGACTGAACCTATTGTGAAGAGTGTAGCACATGTTAGGTACGATCGTTTCCTGAAAAGATGGAATAACGGTTAAAATAATTTCAAAAATTTAACGGTCAAAATAGTTTTGAAAATCTCACCTTCCAATGCGATTAGCTACATAAGATCCACCAAGACTTCCAACAGCACCGCCAACAAGGAAGATTGAGACAATAAAAGACCATAGAAGATCAATTCCTCCTGACGACAATTGGATGCCATACTTTGTGTATAATGTCTCATTTGCCCATGCCTGCATATATGATGACGGTGCATTAATAACTCCAATATTGTATCCACCAACAACAGCTGATCCAAATGTCGTCGCTAAACCCGTTATAAATAAGGCTTTGTTCCATCCTCGAGTCTATATAATACAAAGAAAATTCATACAATAAATCAACAATGAGATGTCATGCCTTGATTATTATAACATGATTAAGCTATAAATAAACTCTAAACTAACTTAATTTCAATTAGGTATGATAAGATTTGCCAGTTATTTAAACAGTTATAAAACGGCTCATTACTTGGGTCAGCACTAAAGGTTAATAAATGAAAACTAAGATTCAAGGCATGAAGCATGTCATAAAAATTGAAATGCCGTAACTAGAATCTTGACGTATTTATTTTTTTGATAAGGCACAATATGAATACACAAATTTTTTTTGGCATATGATCAATGAAAACAAGACTTTCCGACATTTTTAAATGCTTGTACCTAATTAATGGCTGTTTATTGGACATAAGGCAATTAACTCATACAAAGCAGTTCTTTATATCCAGACAAAGATCTTCTTAATCCTATACTTATATTTAATGACAAATAATTGTTCTTACTCGTTTGTGTAATGTATTCCTATACGGTGATTTGTCTTGCTTTAAAGCACTTCCATATTCTTCATCATGTCGATCCATTGTACACTTCTACTTATATCACTTTCAGCCTATATCACTTTCACTTCTCCGAGCAATTAATTTGTGACTCCTTGTAGATTGAATTAGAGTCAACAAATCAGAACATTTATGATGCAATTTATGCTGGATGTTTTTATTTCTGGATCTTTTTGATGATTTTACTGGAAGTTTTATGATTTATTAGAGGAATCACAGGATAAGTCTGTGCTTTACCCACCTGATTCCTACACTGTGATCTAATTTGCTGTGATGAACAGCTTAAATAAAGGAATTAATAATTCCAAAGTGAATATTTACAGACATAAACAAACTCATCATCATCATTCCGTCATTGATATTCTGAATGGCAAATTGTCAATGAAAATGGCCTTAATTGGAAGAATTTACTATAGTGGATGCATTTAAACTGTCTGAACTTTAGTATTATTGAGAGGAATCAATTAATTTATCAATGAATCTCTGTTATTCAATCAAGATTCCAACGGTTAAATAATATTCAAATTTGAAATCGATGATCGCAGCAACAATTTGATGATTGATATGAAAATTTCAGAAAGTTCGTAAAAAATCATCTTAAAACTAGTCAGACATCAACTGGAAGTTAATAGACGAAAAATTGATGCTTCATAGATTGTTGTTTAATAGATCCAGTTGCCAATTTTCATCGATTTATTGAATTTTACTGCAATTTTCAAAAATCAAAATATTGAGTGTATTCAGTGAAAAATGACAACAATTTTCAAATTTATCTTGAACGTTAAGAAACTAATAATTAAAAAATTCCAAAAAATTCTTTAGTTCCGCTCTTTTTACATTCCATACCACAGTAAAGTCTAGTCACAGTCCCTCTATTTTTATTATTCGTGTCTATTTTTTAGAGATTTTAGGAAATTTCCTTTTGGAAAATTGTATTAAAATGTTTTTGTATTTTCATGATCCAGAGAATTTAAAGAACTTTTTAGGATATTGTGCAACAATTACGACAGTAATTCAATTTTTGACTGGCTCATTAATATGTAGAAATTACTTTAAAAAGAAAAGCACTGGGGAGGTAAGTAAAATTAACATATTAAAGTCATTAAAAGAAATTTAATCCCTACCTTTTTAGACGAGTGCATTACCATTTGTATCAGGACTTTTATCATGCTCATTATGGCTTCGATATGGATTCCTAATCAATGAAAATTCATTAATACTCGTCAACTCAATTGGAGCATTTTTGTTCTCATTATATTGCATTACATACTTTACATTTACTGTAAATAAGAGACGATTTTACCATCAAATTGCCCTAGTGCTGTTAATGATTACATTTTCAATTGTATATAGTCGCGTTGAATTAGATAATGTAAAGGCATCAAAATTAATAGGTGAGTTGTGGCAAAACTTTTATCGTGCATCTGAGCCACGAAAAAAAAATACAACTCATAAAACCAGACGTTGGCATTGAAATCGTGTTGGTGTAAATTTTGGAGTGTTTTTGTGACTGGAACGCTGTTTATGGAGATTGAAGTCGATTATGATTCAGTGACCTTTTAACGGTTTTGTAAAATTTGAATTTCAACGGTTTTTTAAAATTTGAATTTAATCGGTTTTGTAAAATCGAAATTTTAACGGTTTTGTAAAATTTGAATTTTATCCGTTTTGTAAAATTTAAATTCCATTTTAACGGTTGTGTAGATTTTAAATACTAATTTAACCATTTTAAATTCAATTTTTCCGTTAAAAAGTCAAAGTCAAGTCAAAGTGACTTAACTCAAACAGACATGCTCCATAAAAAGCAGCTAAACTTTATCTTAATTTGTAGATTAAGCAAATATTGAAACATTTTGTTTTACTTCCTAAATATAACTTCGATGCCAACGATATGTATCATATCAAGCAGAACAATAACAATGACTTTACTTTTAGGCTTACTGTGCTGTTCCGTAGGAGTATTCTTCTTTGCATCACCACTTATTAAATTAAGACATGTCATACTGACAAAAAATACTGAAGTGCTTCCGTTTCCAATAATTCTGACGAGTTTCTTTGTGACTCTACAGTGGTACATCTATGGATATTTGTTAGGTGATTCCTTCATACAAATACCAAATTTTTTGGGATGTATTCTATCAGCAATTCAACTGACCCTTTTTGTGATATATCCAAGTAAAAGTGATATCAGATATAAACCATTAAGTTCGATTGACTTTTAAGACGCGATCGTGGACGACGATATTTTTGTAAAAGAATTTATATTAATTATATTAAAAAATGTTCAAATGTAAGATTAAACCAGAAATTAAGAATTTATGTTTAAAATTTATTTCCATCTTGATCAGCGATATTGTTGAAAAATTTCCATACTGCCGTCCGTCCCACGGAAATCGTTCTTGTTACTTTTCTTCATTTCGAAAGGCACTTAAGCAATAGTTTAAGTTAATTAATTAAAGTCAGCAGCCAATAAATACGTCAAGTTAATGAAGGATCTTCGAGTGGACAAAAGTACGTTACAGCTGGATATCTACTAGCTGTAACGTATTTTTGACCACTCAGGATTAAAATTTAAATTTTTTAACATTTAACATTGATTTAATTATTTTTTGGATTCGAGACGTAAACTGTGCATAAGCTTGAGTTATTAGATTATGTTTTGTTTCCTCAATGTTATAATAAATAAAATTAAAAATATATATACGATTAAAAAAAAAGTCCTTTCCAAAAATATAAATTTTGTTGATTCTTTGTAAAATTGTTTATCATTTAGGTATGTGATTCATGTTTTGGTATTTATTATGTCTCAAATCAGATATAAAAGTTGATTGATTTATTGATGTGATATGGTCTTTAAAATTCGTGTGTTCCGATGATAATGGGAGTTATTGATTATTTTCTGCTATCTATTTGAATTTTTTATGCTTGATAATTTACTATTTAACGATTTTTTAGCTCATTTTGTCATTATAAATAGTATTTTATGTCAATTTTGTTAAAAAGTTGTCTAAAACCATACAATTCCTGTCAATTTTCACCTCAAAACCTTTCAAATGTCAAGAAATATGCTTCAAAACTATACAAATGTTTGTTAAACTCAATCGAAACCATTCAAATGTTTCAAAAACAAGATTTTTATTAGGAAACCTTACAACAACCAGTAAAAGGATCTATTCAAATTCACCTTTTTCTCAGTATATAAGCAATACAAATGTCCAAAATTTTCCAGAACCATACAATTTCTTTTTAAAAATACCTTTCCTTATATTTCTGCATTAATTATATTTTAACTAATATCCTCAAATATCCAATAACTATGTAAAATGTTACAATTTTCCTAAAAATTTGGACCATTTTCTTGATAAATTTCCACTAAAAACTATTAAATTTTAAAGATTTAAATTTATTTGATAATTTTTAATACATCTTCGAAGCTATTTTTAGCATATGGACTCAAAATTCGCTCAGATCTTTGGATAAATCCTTTAATATATAGCCATACTGTCCACAAAAAGAGAAATTCTATTAAATCACAGTTCCTTAACTATCATACTGAATGAACAATATCAATCAACTTCATAATCTGTAATCAAGACATAAAAGTAGTAATTTTGGATGTCCTTTCTAGCAACTGCAATTTCCATTTGTAATCGATTTACTTTGACCTAATTTTATTCCATCTTGATTCTCGTCATCTATGTTACTTTGGCGATTCTAAAATTAGAAAAATCCTTGATTATATTCAAATATTCATATCCAATAATGCTAATGACCGTACCATGAGTTCCTCAGCAATACGCGTAAATGCGCTTTCAATATTTGTATTCTCTTTGGCTGACGTTTCCAGGTAAAATAAAACTTCTGGTACAATATTACAGACATCCTCAGCCTCTTCAATTGTCACTTCCCTTTCCTCAACGAGATCACATTTGTTGCCAATCAAGGCACATACAACATTACTTGCTGTATAATTTCGTATTTCATTTAACCATTTTTGAAGTGATAAGAAAGTGTTTCGTTTTGTGATATCGTAAACTATAATCACTCCATGTGCACTCCTTCATGTTTATTCATTTGAAATTTTGTGGATGACAAAGGAAATTAAGTGATAATTAGTATTAGTATTATTCACAACTTTCTGTACTTTGTCTTGGATGATATTTACCTGTAATAGCTTGATGTGATTGATCGAAATCTCTCGTGTCCTGCTGTGTCCTGTAAGAAGATGACAGTATGTTTGAATTAAGAATAAAAAAATTTACAATCTAACGGTTTTAAAATATTCAAATTTTAACGGCTTTTTAAAATTTAAATTTAATTTAGTAAATAAATAAAAATCAAAATTCAGAAAATTGAAGTTCCAGCATAATTAAACTACTATAGAAGTACCAGAGACGATAAAATCACTTAAATAGCACATAAACTACTTAAAAAAGATAATTTCACAAAATAAACAATTGACATTCAGTTAAAACAGATAAATAAACAAAATTCTACAATTTTCACTCAAAATCACTCGAATCAAGGATAACTGGATGTTTTTAGCATAGAATATTCACTGGATCTTACCCAAATTTGTAGCTTTATTCTCTTATTTTCAATTTTAATGTTTTTCATCGAAAAGTCCACTCCAATTGTATTTGTATGTCGTTCGGTGAAAACATTTCCTGTTTTAAATCTAGTCACAATACTGTAGGATAACAAAAGCTATAATTTAATGCACGAATATGGTGCAAGAATTCTTACCAGCTTTTTCCAACGCTTACATCACCAATTAAGACTATTTTAAACAGAAGATCAAAGTCTTCACTCATTATTTGACGATATTATGCTTAATTCTAACTAATTTGATAAGAGATTAAAACGCAAAAAGTCAAGAAATATGAAAAATAAAATAAACTGTTCCTTTATTCTTTTCTCTTTTTGCTCGCACAAACTGCACAGTTGAAAAATCATTAACAGAATGATGAAAAATCAAAACAATCATTAACATTCAATTTATATTCTGGTTCAGTTTTTGAACCTGCTTTATGCGGTAAATTTAAATGTTTTTATTTAATGTTTCATTTTTCATAATGTTCTACATACTTGCTTGATGCCTTCAATATTAAAATAGTAATAAATGTAAATAATGTTTACCATTCGCCTTCCTCTTCTTGTCCAGCACCAGCAGCAGCAGCTGGTTGACGAATATCAGAGCCACCGAATTGATCAGTTTCACCGCAAGCACCTGAACATCCATTAAAGAATCCAGGAACGACTTGATTTGCTTGCTTCAACATGCGAGTCAATTCACTAACAATTGCATCGTCTTTTTCCTTATCAAAGAAGCTTGTGGCTTTTCCTCTATTTCCAACACGTCCTGTGCGTCCAATGCTGTCATAAATAAATGTATTTATTATTAAGAATTCCATTTGAAATAACGGATTTCAAGAATTTAAAAAATCATAAAAATTTGCTATAATTTTTAAATTTCGAAAAACCGTTGAGCAACGGATTTCAAAAATTTGCTATAATTTAAATTCCAAAAACCGTTATTACTTACCGATGAATATATTCATCAACTTCCTTCGGTAAATCATAATTGATGACATGAGTGACGCCTTTAATGTCCAATCCACGAGCAGCAACGGCTGTTGCAATCAAAACCTTACGAACTCCTTGACGAAATTCGCGTAAAGCTGTTTCACGCTCTCGTTGAGTACGATCACCATGAAGTGATGTTGAAGACATGCACATTTCGGACAATAATGATGCTAAATAGTCTGCAGTCTTTTTAGTCTCAACGAAAACTAAAATTCGGTCTTCATCTGCACATTCTGTGTATGTTTTGAGGATATCTGTCAATAATTGACGTTTTCCCTTTCGTTCAACTTCAATAAATTCTTGCTCAACATCAGTTGAAGCTCCACCGACAATTCCAATAGTAAGGAACAAATAATCACGAAGGTATTTAGCTGCAAGATGCTGAATTGCATCAGGAAATGTTGCAGAAAACATCAATGTTGTCAAATTGTCTTTATTCATGGTGTCATGATTGCAGATGGTCTCAATAACTTCACGGAAACCCATATCCAGCATGCGATCAGCTTCGTCCACTAAATAATGAAAAAATAATTTTGATTAGTTTAACGACTTTTAGAATTTTAAATAATGTTTAAACTTCAATTCAAAAACGTTAAAAATTTGAATTTCGAAAAGACGTTAAAATCAACATTGGATTCAATACTTACAGACTAAGAATTTCAAGTCATCAAAAGTCACAATAGATTTGTTAACAAAATCACTAAGACGTCCAGGAGTTGCGACTAGGATATGACATCCTTGAGTGATATTCTCAGTTTGATAACGAGTTGCAGCACCGCCATAAGCCAAACAAACTTTAATAAAAGATCCAGAAGCGAATTTCATTGTTTCATCGCGTATTTGTATAGCCAATTCACGAGTTGGTGCTATTATTAAGCATTGAGGCTTTCCAGGATTTAACGTGTCATTTTCAGTCATTAAGACGTTCAATATTGGTATGACAAAAGATGCAGTCTTGCCAGAACCTGTTTGTGCGCATCCCATTAAGCCACGTTTGCTCATAATTATTGGAATTGAATGCTTCTGAATTGGAGTTGGTTTTGTATATCCTGACTTTTTGATGTTTTCGATGAGAAATTCGCGTAAATTTCCTTCCTCGAATGTATTAATTGGCTTGATCTTTTCGCTGTCTTTTCCTGTTACTTGAACTTCAATCTTGTCAAAATTATCAAAGTTAATTCCAGCAGAAATAGCTGATCCAAACAAGGTTTCTGCATCGGTTGGCTCTTCTGGGACATAAATTTCTCGTTTCTTTTCTTCCTTATTCTCTTCGCCTTGATTTTCATCATTTTGTTGATTTGGACGGTCTGAATCTTCTCTATTTTCACGATTAAAGCCTCCACGACCTCTACGATTGCCAAAACCACGATTTCCACTTCCTTCTTCAGAATTTCCGTTATTATCACGATTATATCCACCTCTACCACGACGATTTTCAAATCCTCGATTCTCATTTCCTTCTGGATTTTCATTTTCACGATCTCCGCGATCACCAAAGCTGAATCCGCGTCCACGACCTCTTCCTCTGCCGCGTCGTTCACCAAATTCTCTATTTTCATTATTTACGTCTCCAGAAAAGTTATCTTCATGATTATTACGATCAGAAAAGCTAGATCCGCGACCACGACCTCTTCCACCACGTCCTCGACCTCTTGAGAAGTTATTTTCTTCATTTGAATTGCTCTGTGGGGCTGACTAATTGATTAAATATAAAAAATAATTTATTTTTGAGAGCTTATTTAAGGAGTTCAATTTAACAACTTACGCCTGAAGCTGATGGTTCGTCATCTGACCACTCTGTCATCTGTGTGTGATTAAATGTGGATTAAAAATTTAACCATAAAATTAATTTTTAATGTAAAACATTGAATTAGACATTAAAAAAAGATTGTTTATAGCTTAATTCCGTTTATAAAGTATACAGCAATTATAATAAATTCAACAAAAGCATGCTCGATTCCAAGAATATAGATAAAAATTTTCAAAAATAGAAAAAGTGATTAAATTTTGAGTTTTTCGACTTACTTTTGATTTTATTATCGTTATTGCTTATATATTAAAGACTTAAATAACTTAAAAGCTACTTTAATTAATAAAATTCGGTCAAAAAAATAATTGTCTGTCAACACAAAAATTCACGTGTTTTATAACCGTCAAGTTTGAATAATGTCTTGAAAAATGAACAGTAACCTGGGATTTTACAATTTGGTAATTTTTTACTGGATTATTCTTCATTTTATCCTAAAATTTCAATTTGTGGCGTAATTAAAGCATAATGAACTTTTATGATTATTCAAGGGTATCAGTTACATCATCAGTTTCCATTTTATGTATCATTTTTTAAGTAACATGCTCTTATAGCATGAAAATTGCAGAATTTTAATTAAAGTCAACTTTATGAATACTATAAACCCCCAAATTGTAAAAATAATTTATATTCTGAAAAATCTACATCAATTAAACAATTTATCACGAACTTGAAAGGTAAAGAAAGTCAATGAGTAAGTACAATGCATATAAAAATCCAAGAACTCAACAGATGCGAACATAAAAATAACGGTTAAAAACTTTTCAAATATATGGTAAAGTTTTCCGCGCCAAAAACTATAAACAAATTTACATAAATATTTAAGTGGACATAAATTAATTAAAAACCATGAGTAGATTAAGTAAGATAGTGCACAAAATAGCAAATTATGTTCCGTGGCAGAGTGAAGGACTTACAGAAGATGAATTTAAAGTCTTGGAGTGAGTAAATTAAGTAAAACACTTAAAATTCCGATACTATTACTGTTGTTTACTCTTTTAGTCAAGCAAAAGGCATTGAATTGGCCGATATTGCATATAATAATAGAATCAACTTCAATAGATTCCTCAAAAATGCTGACAAAATGATCGATGCTTACAACGAGAACTTAGTTTGTATGTTTAATTAAATTTACTTTATGCAATTTAATAATATAAGAAAATTACATACATTTAGGGACACAAATTAAGGAAGTTCGAGCATTAAAGAGATGTTTATTGAATCCAGGATCATTTACAACGAAAAAACCTCAAGCTAGTCCTGAAAAAGTGAAACAAAGTGCAGCACAAAGAATTCAAAATGACGATAATGTTGTTCCACAAATGGAATTGCCTCAAAATTCTCCAGAACATGTCATAAACGTTACAGAACAGGCTCCAGAAGAAAGTCGAGTAATTGATAATGAATTAGTTCAAACTGTCCCAAAGGTCCGTACATTTGTGTCAAGCTTGCTTGCTGATAATTCAGGATTATCAAGATCAATTCCAATGCACAGAAACATAATTCGAGAAACTAAAAATATAACTTTACATCAAGAAAAAGAAGCTTCAAATTTTGACAATTTATTAGAAAATGACGAAATGCCAATTTTGAATGAAATGGAAATGGCTAAAATGGGCATTTTTGATGGACTGCATGGTAAAAAGATATCTAAAGTGTTGCATCAAAGAGAAGAAGCAGCATCACTTCCAAGTTTAAGCCTTGATGCTGATTTAGCTGCTAGAAATATGCAGCCTCTTGAACTCGATATGAATCCACCATCTGTTGACAATATGGACAATCTTCTATTAACACCTGGAGGTATGTAATTAACGTTCATTGTAAAATTTAAAACCTTAACGGTTTTGTTGATTTTAAATTTTCCTACAAATTTTGTAAACTTTGAATTTTTGAATTCTAATTTTCCGTTTTTTAACAAATTTAGATCATTACGATATTCCTGACTTAAGTCCGCTTCCAGGAGACGAACAACAAATACAGCCACCACAAATTGATGAACAACAAAATCAAATCATTGTAGAGCAAATTAATCCTGATGACATTCCAATTCCAAATGTTAGTGTAGAAAAAACACAAAATGAGAATGAAAATGCTGAAAATGCTAGAGATAGTATGGCTGAACGTGCTGATTCATTCCGTAATGCTGTCGAGGCGTTTGAAGGCTTTCTTGGACGTGCACGACGTGTTCATAGAAAGGGAAAGGTTCAACAAAATCGACCAAAACAGCCACAAATTGAAGAAGATTCATTAACCATGCTTAAATTGAGAAAGGATGTTCCATTCAAAACCAAACGAAGAAATCGTGCACGATCAATGAAGCAAATTAAGTTACCAATAGTTGATTTAGACTTCTTTGGTGATATTGAAGTTTTCATTGCAAATGATTTGCCTTTTGACGATGAACAACCTGAAGCTGAAGTTCCACAAAGACGTGAAAGTGACTTTAATGTAGAATTTGATCCTACAACAACACGTCATCATGTAGCAACATCAACTCCAATGGTTACAGCGCAGAAACATAAGCGAATAAATAGCTCACCAGAACAGCTTGATCAACAACCAAAACGTACTCGTCTAGAAACTCTTGATGACGTTCGTAATTTTCTTATTGATTTACCAAATATACCTAATACTACCGAAAGCATGGCTCCAATTCCTGAAGTTCCTCAAGAATTGACAGATATTGAGGTTCCGGCATTAAATGTAAGTAAATTTTAACGGTTTTGTAAAATTCAACATTCTAACGACTCTTTTTGTTTCACAGCCTTCTATTTCCGCTCAACAACCAGCACATGAAACTCCATTTTCTGTTCCTAGACTCCCGCAACTTGAACCATCACTTACAATACCATCAGTTTTGCAGGAATCTAATCAATCTCCAAAAATTGATCAACAAGAACGTAATGAGCCTTTAATTCCACCTCCACCGATCCAACGAGAATCTCTTGCAGCCGTACCTGAACTTCCTGAATTAGATATGGAATTACCAATAGCTGAATCGTCACGAGAACAAAGCATACCACAAATGAGAAAGCAATCTCGTCTTGAAATTTTACAGAATCTCCACATTACGCCTGATTCTATTGATTATGATCGATTAAGGCGAAATTCGAAACTTCGAAAGACTCCAATTGATTCCAGACTTCAACTTTTGCCTGAAGAAATTTTCCAAAATGCTTGCGAAAATATTTCTGAAAGGGAAGCAGCTAAAATAAGGAGTAGTCTAGGGGATGGAACAAAAGAATCACCTTTGCCTATGCCTGAAATACTTCCAAAGATGCCTAGAGCAATATCAGCTCCCAAACCAGCAAAAGACAAGTTTGGTGACCTTCCGAGACTCATGAAGAATGGAGATAAATGTGTAGAACTGAAAAGCAATGATGGAACTAAGAAAATGCATTTTACAGAACATCAATTGAGCTGCATGACGCTATACTTTAAAATTCGATTCCTTATGCATGAAATTAAAGGTACAGGACTTTGGCGAATGACAATTAAAGAATTATTCTCAAAATTGAAGGATTTAAAGGAATCAAAAGCTGTAACTTATCAGCAGTTAAAGCATATGACGCAATTAAAACTTTTTACAGCTAAATGGTCTGATGATGATGAATTGTTGGAAATAGAGATTCCAATTAATAGAATTGAGGAAGTTAGTGATAAGGAAAATTTACCTTCAGTCAGTCGAGTATCAACGCGACAAGCTTTACGAACGAGACAAGTTTAAGAATCTTAATATTTGAAAAGTTTTAACGGATTTTTAAAATTTGAATATTTAACCGACTTTTAAGATTTGAAAATTGTACCAGATTTTAAAAATTTAAAAATTAACGGCTTTAGATTAAAATTTAACCAAAATGAATTGAAGCTTTGTTCATTAACTAATTAAATGCCTAGTGACTAATGTAAGAAGAGATTATAGTAGAGAATAAGTAAGCATATATGTGTAATATACAGAAGAATAAGTCAATAAAGGTTTTTATCAAGCATAGAATTCTTAGTTTCTAAATTTCTAAATTTTTATTAAATTTCCTATTACAATGAGTTGTTTTTTTTAATAAATTACAGATATTCATTAGTAATGTGTGTGTGTTTAATTTGCTATTATCATTTTCAGTTTTGATACCAAACTTTTGTTTTTTACGGACATTGAAGATTTTTTTTTTTTATTTTAATTATTTAACAATTTCCACATTTGAGCAAAATATGAAAATTCTGCATGTGACATGACAAAAGTATAATTATTAATCTCATTTAATTAAAGGAGATTTTTACTCCGTTACTCAACCGGAAAAGTCACTGTGATTAAAAAGTGCTTGATCGTAGCTTTCAGCTTTTACGAGTCGTCCACCAAAGAATCGTCCATTAAGCGCTGAGCTTGCCTTGTCAGCTTCTGTAAATTGAATAGAAAATGAATGAAATTTAACGGTTTTTAAGGATTTAAAAATTGCAAGAAATTTAACGTATTTTTGAAATTTGAAAACTGCTAGAAATTTAACGGTTTTCAAAATTTCAAAAACTGCTTGAAATTTAACGGTTTTAAAAATTAAATTTAAGCTCAACTTACCACTTGATAAAGAAAATTCAACAAAGATTTTTACAATAATATCTCCATAATCATCATCGTCATTGTCAGTTTGTTTCTCTTTATAAATAATAACTTTCTCAACAACCCCATACTTGCTGCATTCGTCCTGAATTTCCTCTTGAAGTGTTTCGTCGACATCCTTGATAAAATAATAACAAAATAAGTAATTGCGCTCAATAATAAGAAAAGCTGTCAACTTACTTCAGGTCCAACCATGTTTCGAAGGATAACAACCTTACTCTCACGGGGCCTCATCAATCTTTGCATGACTAAGTGACGTGCATTTTGTCCTTTAATAGACATAGATTCTTGTTGTTGTAATGTAGGTTCTCCTTCCTCCAATAATTTCTTTTGTAATTCTTCCTGCTTTTGCTTTACAATTTCCTCTGTACTCAATTGTGTTTGAAGTCCGTCAGTTGATGCTGTTATGGAAGCTGTCGTAATGGAAGGAACTAAACCTGTAGATAAAATGTGACTGGGTTGAATTACGGTTGGAAGTACTGTCGGTGGAGGAATTGTGACTGTTGTAGCTGGAAGTGTACTCGATGGAGATGAAGACGAGAGAGTTTTTAAACCAATTGTTGGTGTTGTCGCACTTAGTACATTTGCTTGTACCGCATCCATAGCTTGAATTTTCGCCGTCGCTGCCGCCGCGGCCACTAATTTATTAAATTAATTAAGGAAAACCGTTAGATTTCAAATTTTAAAAACTCGTTAAGATTATAGTTTAACTTACCAGCTGCTGCCGTAGGCATAGATGAGTTTACAGCGGGACTGACGAGAGCATTTGGTGGAGTAATTGCTCGTCCAACTCGCAAAAGCTGTCCTCCAAGATCAAAAAGATTCATGCTCGCTATAGATTCCATAGCTGCCTGATTAGTACTGTATTCAATAAATCCATAGCCTTTATGACTTCCTGGTGATGTGCCTGGTGCAAGCTTACAGAAAACAATCGCACCAAATGCTTCAAAAACACTCTTTATATCTTCTTCTGTAAGTTCAGGATGAATGGAAGCAATATAAATTCTGTTGTAGTTCTTTGCTTCTTCCTGAATCTCGTCAATGACTTGTTGAGCTTGCGGCATGTTACTTGGACGACCGACTTTTATGTTCCTTCCACCCAATAGTGCCCCATTCATTTGGTCTAACGCGAGTTGAGCTCCTTCAGGCTAATGATTATAATTAATTAAATTTCATGTTCCGGATTAAGGCATTAATTAAGACTTACAATTTCATATTCAACAAATGCAAATCCTTTGTGCTTCTGTGTGACAGGATCCCATGACATGTTGATGGATTTAATCGGTCCGAAAGGAAGAAATGCAGCTCGAATTGTGTCTTCCTTCAACTCAAAAGAGATGCTCCCAACATAAACCCTAAATATCATATAAACAGCATTAGTAAAGGTTCTTTTTGGAAAGACTAAGATCTTAATTGAGCTTAAATCAGATCTTATCAACAATATTTAGGTTCACATTCAACGGAATTCATCCGATTAGCGACTAATCAGGACTCGACATATTTCAAATTCGCCTTATTTGACATCATATTGGAAATTAAGGCACAACTTCACTTAAAGCTATAATTAAGTGAAATTGGACCAAAAAAATCGATAAAAACTATTGGCTTACCTGCACATTAATGCCAACGCTTGCTGCCTTTGTACTTGTGTTCTTTGCGTGGCTAATTGCTGCTGTTGATGTGCGAGTGTTTGCTTCATCAAGACCATCCTAATACTTTGTTCCATTGCATACTTTTTGGCTACAAATAAGATAATCAATAAAGTTAATTACAGCTTATTAACAAACAAAATAATTTAGTTTCCATACCTTTCGTGACGGTGTCAAATTGATCACTATTAAGTTTTGGCAAAGCTCCACCGAATATGCCCAAAACCCTCGTTCCAGGACCGAAAGCAACATCGCCCGTTTGCTTAATATTGTAGATCGGTTGCTTAATGAATTTTGGCGTATAATCTACAAAAGGGATTAAAAAATTAAGCTTAACTTGTTTAACAAAAATGAATTAATTAATCATTTTTAATGACACGCTTTTTTCTTTGTCGTCGTAATTTAATCATCATGAGCTTTAAAATGTATGAAATGGAAAAGTTGAGACGTAAAAATAGTTAAGAAATAATTTTATGTTATTTAACAAAATTTTGTTTTAATGGAAATAAAATACACAGCATAAGATGTGTGCTAAAAAAGGAAATAGTCTAGTTCAAAGTGTGGAAATTTATTGCTTCCTTTTAGATGGTTTGGCCTAGATCCAGTTAGTGTGGATGAATAGTTGGAATTTTGTTTGATTTATCAAAACCGTACAAATTATTTCAATTTTGAAGAAATGTTTGAAAGCCATACAAATACTTCAAAATTCAAATGACCGTTATTTCAGAACAATTCAAATTAAAAATATTCGTTATTTTTGAACATTGCAAATGTTTCAGAAATTCAAAATGAAAACGCCCGTTAATTGAAAGCCGTACAACAGTTTTAAGAATAGAATTTACTTTAAAAATGAATTATTAGTTCCAAACTAGCTGAATCTAGATAAAAACAAAGAAAAATAGTAAGCCGTAAAAAAGAGAGACTGTTTTACAGGAAAAAGAACCACACAATGAAAAATTACTGTACAACAACTTTTCTATCTCATAATGTGCAATTATTTAATGTTGAAAAATAAATATAGGAATTGTTTTAAGATAGAGAAAAACAAATTTTTTATGATAATTTTTTTATATATTCAGCCCTGTAAAGAAAAAAGAAAAACAAAAACAAAACAAAAAAAATTAATGTGTTTCGACTTGTTCTACAATTAGAGAGTTTTGGACAGAAGAATGAGAATTAAAAAAAAAAGCTTTTTTCGGATTCGGACCCGATAGATTAATTGACATAAAAAATTTCTCTTTCGATTAAGGTATTTCGTATTATATTTGGAATCAGATTTTTGCACGTAATTTGCCATCAACTATAATTATTATGTATCGCAGCTCTGTAATTAAAGATGAGAAACGAGATGTTTCCGAGAAGAATGAAAAAAGAAATAAAAAAAAGAAAAAAACAAAAAAAAAACTTTTTTTTTGTGCAAACAGCCTGCAGATCATTTTGATAAATCAGCATTCCATGCATGTCACAGAGGAGTCTCTTCGCACCAAGATCGCTGCTGATGAATTAGAAACAGTAAAACACACAAAACAGTTTAATAGAAAAAAAAAAATAAAAAAAAATATTGAAAAATGAAATGAGAGATATAGAAATCACGTTGTATCTGGTTCAGCACGCGCAATTTATGATACACAATGAAAACTTTTTTTGTGAAAAAAGCGGAGAGGATTTCAACATTTTAATTCGCTCATGACGACGATTATTGCAGCCTTTAATCCGGTTATTTTTAATTATTTTTCTAGTGTATTTTAATTGCAATTTTTATGCAACTTTTTTATTTTCACTCTACCAATGATTTATGTGTGTGCATCCGTCAATCCATCAATCCATTTTGAATCCCCTAAATTATCTTTTTTCATAATTTCTTTTCAATTTTTTTCTTGCAATTTTATCGGACTTTTTTTCATAGTTATTTTTTATAGTTTTTCATTTAAAATTCAAAGAGTTTGACTTTTTTTGAATCAGAGAAAGAGAAACTTCTTAAATTAAAAAAAGAAAAAAAAGAAACACAAAAAAAATATTATTTAATTATGATGTTTGGAGCCAAATTTTGCAGAGAATGTAAATATATATAATATATGAGAATTAAAAGATGTAAATTATACTATTTTTTTATATTATTATTATCGTATAACATTATCGTCGCACCTTTCACCCGAATTTAATGTTTTATTTTGTGGAATATTCTTTAACATTTTGTCTATATACGAATGAATTTTATTTATCAAAAATATGGTTTAGCAGTTTATCGTCACAAAACAGAGTTGCGTTAGGAACTTTATTGGTCCAGATTTTATATGCAATTGGTCGAAAGTAAAATATTTGTTTTTTAAAAACCGTTAAAAAATTATTCAAAAGGAGTCAAAACCTCACAACAGATTTTTCAAAACAACACAAATGTTTCTGTCGTTCAAATTGAAAATGACCGTTAAAAAATTTATTCAAATTCAAAACTGTCGATACTATAGAAATATTTCATTAAAATTCTAGATAAATCCTACAAATGTTTCAAAAATCAAATAATTCTACTAAACTAAAACTCTACAAATTCTTGAAACAATACAAATGTCTAATATTTCAAAGCCTATTTCAAAATAAAAATGACCGTTATAAGACTTACTAATATTCGATTAAAAACGTTTAAGTAGACACAAAATAAAGATAATCTGTGCTATTTAAAATAATTATCAGATCGCAATTAACACAAATATTTTACTTTCTAAACCAAACAGAACTAACGAAGCCTAAAAAGCATTTAAATAACAGTTTTTCAAAAATCTGGATCCAGTAAGCACCCCAACAACAGCTCTGATTTCACAACAAAAAATATATATGGGATATGTAATAAAAACGATTACACCAATAATTATAAAATATAGAAAAAAATAGAGGAATGAGGGTAAGGTAATTCATATTTTATGCTCTGGCTCCTTAGACATGATAATTTTGGGGTTTTAAAGCAAGCATTTATGCGAGGAAGCTTTTTGAGCACTTATAACATCCAATTATTGAAAATTGTAGTCAATTTTCTTCTCTACTTCCTCCTCAAGGTCATTTTTAGAGAAAATAGTGCAACAACAATTTCACAGCAGCTTCAACTCAAAGAAATTCCTCGCATTATAGTTTTTTTTCGATTAAGATAATTAACAGACTTACACTATTATAGAGTAAGATAGAATATATCATTCAAGGAAACACAAAAATCACTAATTTGATATGGTAATATGCAAAAAGAGTTAGTTAAAGCAGAGAAAAAATATATATATCACGAATGAGATAGGCATAGAACTTTTTTAATGGGAAAGGCGACGAAATAATGATTAATTTAATTAACACTATTTACCTTTTTCCGTTTTTTGCCTTTTTGATGGTGATGAGTGTTCACTTTCTGTTGTTGAATCCGTATCGAAATTATCCTTATTGCCCTGAAAATTAAATATGGATGTTCGTGAATAATTTGCAAAATTTTAATTTCATAATTTTCAATACATACCATGATTTTAATGAGCTATTTTCAACTTTTTCGATAAAATTAGCTGTTAAATTAACTGAATCAGATATTTTTGTTTTGTTATCTTTGGGTTTAAATGTGTTAAACTAATTTATTTTAAATTTTCTGGATTAAGCGTATGAGAATAAAATTCAGGGTTTGAAAAAGTGCGTTTCATTTTCGCTTTATCGAGGTTTTAGCGTGTTTCTCGATTTTTCTCCGACAGATTTATTTGTGTTCTATCTGTCTGAATGTCTTAAGTTTCCTTAATTTCGTTTTTATATTAAATGCTTGACATTTTTCTGTTTTGCTTACGTTTTTTTAAATTTGGCCGTTATTTTACAAATTTAAAAATAGTTTCAGAATTTCTTATAAGTTTTGCTATAAGCTTTTTTAAAATCAAAATGATCGTTGAAGTGTGCCATGAAATTTAAATAAGAGTGTCCCGACCAAAACACAACCAAATTTTCGAGTTAAAAACAATAATTAACAAAAACAATATAACCATAAATACTGATAAGAGTCAAACGCGCTCAGTGTGATTTGAAGTTCAGTTCAACTTGTTTCGGGTTAGGAAATTTTGAGAAAAAAAAATATTTAATTATTTATCTAATTAATCAATAAAAAGACATTTCCTAATATCAAGATATCAAAATGAGTAACATCGAGAAGGCATTTGTTCGCGGATTCATTAAATTCTTAAATAAACAAATAACTGAGAAGAATTCGGAAGCAGGCGAATCATTGGAAGGTAAATGTCTGGATTTATTTACACTATTATCATACGATTTACATCATATTTTTACCATACAGTTGCTGTGCAATGTTTAGAGTCATGTTTCGAGTTGAACCAAAATGATGATGCTTCAAATCCACTGAATAACGTGGATTTATTTGATTTATTCGTAAATGCATATGTCAATTCCAATCCTGAGAGTAAGAAAGAAGCAGAAAACTTGAAGAATGAAGGAAATCGATTGATGAAAGAAGAGAAATATAATGAGGCACTCGTGTCCTATGGCCGTGCCATTGCACTTGATGCAAGCAATCCAATTTACTATTGTAATCGTGCTGCAGCTTATAGTCGTTTAGGTGATTATCAAAAGGCTGTCGATGACTGTAATCAAGCTCTTAGATATGACCCAAATTATGGCAAGGCTTATGGACGTCTTGGATTAGCTTATTCCAAAATGAATAATCATCAAGAGGCCATTGATGCTTATAAGAATGCATTGAGAATTGAACCCGATAACCAAGATTATAAGAATAACATGGAAGTGACCCAACAACGTTTAGAAGAACAACAAACAAGTGGATCAGGACCTGGTAAGCTTGAAACTTCATTCTTGTAATTTTAAACAAGTTCTAAATTATACCATTACAGCAGGCTTAGCTGCTGGTATGCCAGCTGGATTCCCAGGAATGGGAAATATTGACTTTGCTGCAGCACTCAATAATCCAGCATTAGTTAACATGGCAACAAGAATGATGGGAGATCCTTCAATCCAGAATATGCTCGGTCAATTAAGCGGTAAGTTTCTCATTATTCCATAGAGATAATTAACTATATTTATGTCCCTTAATTAGGTATGAATAATGTTGATGCTTTGCTGGAAACTGGACGACAATTAGCCATGCAAATGAGCAGTGAAAATCCAGAATTGTTTGCTCAAATTCGTCGTCAAATGGAAGAACAAGGAGGAATGGAAGGTGGAAGTGGTGAAACTGAACCAAACCCAAATGAAGAAGAGAAAAAGCCTTAAATTTATTTGTGGAATGTTTTTATTAGATTCTTTTCCTCTTTCTATACATTTAAAATATTGAATTCTGTATGAGTGCAAGCATTATTCGTATATTATGTTCACATTATTATTAAAATATTAATAATAAATAAAGGACAAGTACATTTATTCTAACAAACTTCTTGTTGCTTAAATAACTGAAATAAATTATTTGAAATGTAACGTAAATTGTAAATTTGAAATTTTTATAGCAACTTTTCTGAATTTTACAAAACCGGTAAAATTTGAAGCATGAAATACCGTTGCGTCATTTTAATTAATTCAACGCATTTGTTGACCTCAGTGCAATGCAAAAGTCAGTAAATGAGCGTTTAAAGACAGAAAGAAAATAGTATATCCAATTAAGCTGTAAAAAAATAAAACGAATAAAAGAATAAGCTTCATATTTCATAAACTTTATTTCATTAGAAAAAAATATTAATTCATTTAATCTGAATTTTCCATATCTTCATCACTTTCGTCATCATCTTCCTCATCATCATCGGATCCAACTTCTTCAATTTCCATTGTTGCTGTTTCGTCAGTTTTCTTGGCTGTTTTGCCATTCTTTTTGGTCAAAACCTTATCTTTAGCTTTCATGGACTTCTTCAAACTCTTCTTTGAATCATCTATAACATTAATTATGCTCTCAAATCCGCTATCCTTTAAGTAACAACATTCAACGTTGACCCTAAATTTAGCTAATGGCCTGTTCAACAATTTGAGGATTTTTGCTTGTTCTGGCGTTAAAGTTTGTCCCTTTTTACAGACTGTATATTCACTAATTAGTGTAACAATTCCTTTTTGTAAGCTTGTTGGCATTCCTAACTTTCTTAAATGCGGTTCTATTGCATGTGAAAAGTCTGGAAGTGGACCTTCTGGAAGAACGACTGTTTCTGCTGCTTTAAATCCACCTCGAGCGAATTCCTCTGTTGAATAATCCTTAAACCAGTCACAAACTGTCTCCTTATCTTCTGTTGTAAACAATAATCCTCGCTGTCCTTCCAATCGTTCTATTAGCTCGTCACTGACTTCTGCGTTCTTAAGTCCTAATTCTAAATTATACGTTCAATTAGTCAAATGAAAGTAATTTTTTTGAGATAGAATCTCACAAAACCTATATCTTGTCGTTTTATACTTACTCATGACTGCAATTTTACCGAAGAAGAATTTTGATTCCTTCCATTCATTTCTGATGTATTTTAATGTAGAATTTCTCATATTATCAACAGAAAATACGTAGATATTTGGGTATTTTTCAGTGCATTCCTGTATCTCCTCAATTACCTTCTGTTTGTGCTCTAATCCTTTACGATCAGTTTTTGTGAGGGAAACTGAAAGTATTTTTTAAGAACAAAAGTTATTTTGTTGATTTCAAGAAATTTAATTAAACTACTCACTTTTCTTATCTCTTTTCGATCGTGGCATGATGAATTAAATTAATTCTGATGTAAATTGTAGTTGATAAATGTGTAATTAACTGGATATTTAATTATTTTAGAATTGTACAAAAACCATGCACGTTTTCTTTGACAACAATGTGAATGCGACAGAATTTGAAATATTTTTGACCGTTGAAAAGTTACAAATATTTCTCGATAATTTATCTAGTCACCGATAGATGTCAGCATGGTCTCCTGATTGCTTTTGTGTTTTCGACTATGGTTTCATATGTTGGATGTCATGATTTAAAACTGCTGAATCTAAAATCAAGTTTATATTACTGGATTTTTAGTGTAGATTTAAGTTATCTTCAGGAATTCATTACAGTGTGTCAAAAGGCATGTCTATCTTTCAAATTAACTCGATACAAAATTAAGCATAGGTAATTAACATGAATCACTGGATTCTTCTGGATCAAACAATAATAATAATACGTTTCCCTTCGATTTTATTTATCAAAAAGTGCTCTCAAGCATAAAATCGTTCCGAATGGTTTAATTGCCTTCTGCAACTTTTCATGTCTGTCAGTTGTCTTTCCATTCCTTGATAAATTGAAAACGGTAGCACAAGAAATTGGTTATGCCATAAGATATTCATGCTGCGCCTCTTGACGTGCCTCAATCTTTTCTCTATATTCCAATGTTTTATTCCTTCCTTTTGTTATTATTCTTTGAGATTATGTTTACACACTTTAATAAACAGTAAAAAACGATGGAATTTGGATTGTGTAAAGCATGATTATGAATAAAAAGTTTATGGATAAATTCCATGAATTTTGGTTTGACGCCAAAAGTGACTGGAAGTTTCAATCATTTGATTTAAAAATAGGTTAGATTCACTTTTCGTAGAATTTTAAATCAAAGCAGACATTCAAAAATAAATTTTCTAAAAATTTGCAGTTTTAACAAGTAATCAGTGTAGCAATCACTACAAAGTCAGTATATAAAGTGTCAAAGATCAAGCACAAATTGGAGAAAAGACAAAAAGGTGAGTTCCTGCTGATTTTAAGTAAGAAAAACAAGAATTTAGAAAATAGACACAAAATACACCAGAATTCACTTGAAATAGGAATTTAAGTTTACAAATATTCGAATTATTGCAGCATCCAAGCTAATGGAACTTAATAAATCTAATTAAATTTTTATTAAAAACGGTTTGTTTTAAAAAACAATGAAAATTCACTGAATAAATACAGTAATTGCATACAACTAGCTGTGCATTCCATAAACAAAACAAATCAAGTAATTTGCTCAGCCAGCCTGTTAACCAAGTAGTCATCTGACAAGGACAGACATGTAAACGGAATTTCCTTCATAAAATATGAATATCACACTAAATAATAAATATAAATGCATAAAAAATAGTTGTCAGCAATTGCAAAATATTTAATCCCCAAAGTATTCCTTACACCCAAAAATTTCATGGTGAAAATAATAAAAAAAAAAATATAAAAAAATTATTCAATTCAATTTTTAAGTGCATTATGCGAAATATGAAATATGGTTGTTGCTCTCACTGAGTGAGCATCGATAATACTATGCGATTACCACAAAAATAGATTTTCATTTTAACATCCGTTCACAGATATAAATGTTCATGTACATCAGCAAGCATTGCAATGCAAAATATTATATGAAATTCAATAAATTTTTAACTGTTAAAATCATTCCATTGTCGCACAACATAATTCGTAATTATTTGATTGTAAATTTCATTATCCCCATTTATGCTTTTATATTGTGATTTATGTCAGTTGTTCAATTTTTTTTTTATCTCAATATAAATTTTTTAGTGAGCAATAAAGCATACAAATTTCATTAAATCAAACAATAGATAAGAGCGGAGGAGATGAACATTTTTTATCATTTAATTAATGCTTAATTAATAATCTCCAAATTAAGCGAAAAGGAGATTAAGCATCGTTCATGAACACAATCTATTGAGCACGTGCTGACACTGCGCATTGTCATGATGTGTCGTCTTTAATCCACTTTTTATTGCTCATCATGATGAATTTTTATGGTCCTTAATGCCTTCTTTTCATATAAAATTTTCAAAGGACATTGCCATGACGATTAAATGATTGAAGTTTGGTGAGTGGATTGCTTTGGTTTTTATGGACATTTGAATGTTAAATTTATGAGAAGAATGAAATCAAACTTTAACGGAACTTTAGAATTCAAAATTTACATACATTTTTCAGAGTTCAAAAAACCAATATATATAAATATATGTGGTCATACAAAAAATGACGGTTATTTTTTAAAGGACACTAACACAATGACAAAATTTACAGTACGTAAATAAATTGAATTTCAAATGACGGTTATAAAATTTTTATTTATCAACAAGTTTACATTGATTGCGACGAATGTCTTGAAATATCCTGAGAGTTACGTTAAGGAAACGTCGACTGTTCTTTAAATCGACTTACTGACAATATAAAAAATTATTTGTTTACATTTTTTGTAACCGTTATCTGAAATTCAAATTTATCTTTTGTCAATGTATTAGTTTTGTTTGGGGCGATTTTGGGGCGATTTTTTTCCGTATGACCACATATATATATTGCAAAAAACGAATTTCAATCAAAACAATCTTTGAAATCTCTAAAAATTCAATAAAGTTGAATTTAAAGCTTTAAATTAAACAAAATACAAGTTAAATCCCAACGATAAACTCAAAACCATCAAGTAAAGCTAGTCAAGCATCAACAAAATCATTAATTTTGGTAAAACAAATCGATTGTATCAACTTCTATTTCATTACGAAAATGTGCTTTGAAAGTATCTCATTCTGTATCGTTTGTATGTCTGACATCAGCTCTTGATGGTAACAACAGTAATAAAGAAAGAAAAGGATACTGAAGGACGAGATGAGAAAGAAAAATCTGTCAAGTGGTGAACTGAAAGTGAAAAAAAAAGACGAAAGAATAAAGAAAAAATTTGCTGCTTTCGCTTTTATTTTTGGCTAGAAAAAAATAAAGAAATGAAAAGTGCTGTTATTGTGCTCATTCAAGGATATTTATCAGCATCTTTCTGTTTCATCTTATAGAAACATATAAGACATGAATATTGTATACACATAAGCACAGAAAAGTTCCTAAGGTGATGACTATATTTCCTACACATAAAAATGTTTTTCTCTTTTTCTCGAGATATTTTTCATTTTGAACGTCTTCTTCTTTTTTTTCTTTTTTCTATTTGAGACATTTTTCCTTCCTTCCTTTCCATTTTCTTTCATTTTACTTACCATTTGAATGGCATGAGAGTTATTCAGATTATGGAAATTTCGATTTAGCTAAAATTATTTGAAATTTATTTTCTTTGAGTTTACATTTTGGGTGCTCAATAATTGAATGAATTGCATCAAATGTACACAGATGTAGGTGTATGCTCATTAGAATTGACATTTACATACTGAGAAATTACAAGTGCTATGGTGGGAAGTGACATTGTGGGAAGGATTATTTGCAGGCCTAAAAAAGAATGATTTGATTTATCCAATTTGCGACTGATTTGTTTGGTTCATCTGAATCCACGTATGATTCGAGTGTCAATGCTATGGTTGATGCATCTTCTCGTGTTAATACATGATTATTTGAGTAAATTTGACAATATTTACAGCGTATGTTAACTTAAATGACTCCAAAAGTCATTATATCCTCTCAAATTACATCAATGAATGTAAAATCAAATGCGCTTCACATCCATCCACATCAGATTGATTCCAAAACTATTTCATTCTTCATCATGTCTTCACTGAAATAGTCAAGAAAACGAACATAAAAGTGAATATATATTTGGGGGAGAAAATAACAAAATGAAAATGGAAAGATGAAGAAAAAAAATGTATTTCCTCGTGTGTGGGAGGTGTGGGCAACATCATCATCATCAGTGGAAATCATCAACGAGAACAGAATACAGAAAAGAAATCAGAAATAAAATAAAAAATAGGAAAAGATGGAACAAGGGAAAATGCAATCATGCGCAAAGAGAAAACAACATTTTTTCATTCTTTATATTGTTATGTAACGCACACACAATAAATACAGGGAGCCGTGCTATAAAGACACACACGAAAAACTTTTTTTACTTCTTCATCCTATTCATCTTCCGAAAGCCATGAAAAGTCGCACCCGAAAAAAAGGAGAATAGAAAAAAAATCAATGAAGAGAGAAAGCCGCTGGATTATCAAGAGATATAAGGATGAAAATCATGTATACGTAGATGAAAGGAAGAGAAATCGAATGAATATCTAAAGGTATGTTGTTATGATAGTGAATTAGAAGGGTGGGAAAAAAACATCAGCATTAAGTTCAATAAAGAATCAAATGTGAATTACAAATAGGCTTTTCGGGTCTCTCTTTCTGTTCTATCGCATCTTTTGAGGTATGTTGTCGAGGTAGACGTTGGGTTGAATGATTCTATTTTGTCTGATTGTCTGGTGTCCTTGGTAGTTTTGCATCTAGATTGATTATAAACGTCATTATGCACTGAATGACGAGGATTCGTTGCGATGACACCGTGAAGGCAATTTTGTCATCATTTTCTTCTTAAATTCTCGAGAAGTAGCTAACTCAATCTCCCAATCTACTCAAGAATTGCACTCTAATTATTTGCACATAGGCCTCGCAAAAATTCCTTACTTACGATCACTCTTTGTATTCACAACCATACGCATCTTTTTCATTCTTTTCGTTTCTTTAATTTTTTTTTTGCTACCTTTGATCATCAAGGAAAGAAAAAAAAAGTGAAAAGAAAGGAGATTAAAAAAGTTTATGTGGACGACGTTACCTGCGTAAATATATCGATTGCATTAATCCCTTTGAAAAGATGTAACCGCTAACAGAATCCTTTATCTCATCTTCTTATTGCATGTAACATGTTTTTTTTTCTTTAATGTATTTGAGTTGAGATTAATTCTGAATAAAGAGAAACAAGAAGAGATAAATGTGGGCAGATAATAATGTATAAGAATGGGAGGACTTGCAGTTACATTCTTTCGATTCCTTTGTATTGTTTGGATTTGAAATGGTACATAAATATAATAACATAATTGAAATGTTTGTTTCTTTTATCATTGCACGCTTAGGGATGGAAAGTTTTTGGAGTTTAGTTGGGAATTTTGTGCTGTTTTTATGATTTTTGAGCTGGAACAACTTTTATAGTAGTTCAGGTCTTTAATTGACAAAATGCGTAGTTAATTAGGAAAAAAATTGAATTAACATTGATTTTCAATTTTTGTTGGGGTTTCTCACCTCGCGATTTCATTCATTAATATATTTCAATTTAATGACTTAATCTATCATATTAATGCTTAACATCATTTAAAATTGCGGAGCAAAGACTATACAAACAATTACTTTTGGATTCTACATCAAATAAGACTAAAAATCAAAAAAAACTTGTTCCTAACCTAACCAAACATTCCCAAAAACATCAATTCCAAAGGATCAATTCTATATGAACAAACCCTGAGCGTGTAGAAAATACATTGTCGAGATTAAGAACTGTTTTTCATTTACTTTTACTGTTTGTCCCATAAAAACAAGAACAATAATAACAATCATAAGAGAAAACATATTAAGCACTCAAAAGAAATTCATATTTGCCGCTCCGAAAAGCATTTTTCTTCTTTTATTCGGTCTTTCATCAAAACTGAAATAGAAAAGGAGAATAGAAGATGAAGAAATGAAACTATCAGCTACTGTTAGAAAAAAAACTCATTTTTTAGGATGAAAACTTCATGTGAGTCCATCAAAACATGGCAGTAAAAAAAAAAGTTTGAATGATGATTCTGTTTGTTCATATTCATAAATGATTGTTGAGCATATCATGTCATGACACGAAAGAAGATGTAAAAAATGGACAAAGTTTTGATGGTTTTATGTCGTATTTTTGCCATTTCTGAAAATAATGAAGGTACGATGAAAAAGTTTTTCATTTCCCTCGTGCGTATTTGTTAATGCATACATAACTTTTTTTTGAATTAATCATTTAGAAGTGAATGGAGGATGGTGGGGGAAATGGAAATAATAACTTTTTAGCGGATCTGTTTGTGAATATGCTGAAAGGGGATAGATGATGTAGGGTTTGGGGTGTCTATTGGAGTAGGAATGACTCATTTGTTAGACATGATGCAACTTTTGAGGGCAACTTCGATATGTTTTAATGGAGATATTGCGTTAATTGCTTAATACAAGAGCGTTGAACTTAAGTACTGAATAAACAAGGTATAGTTGGATGCGTGTTGCATGGCCAAAGAACTCATGGAAAGAAACTTTCGATAGAGAGAGTGTTGGACTTGAAGTCGGATATTGATATCCGGTAGCCAGAATAGAGCTGGTTTCAAGCGGCATCTATGGGAGATCTTGTTACAATTAATCTGAAAGGCCAGCAAAGTAAGGAACATCTGGTCTTTTCAGAATTCACTTTGGAAGATCTATCGGATTCTATTGCTTTCAATTAGTAAAATCCATCTCAAAAAGCATGGTCCTTCAGGCATTATGACTATTATTTTGATGAACTTTGTGATAATTTTGGATATAAAATGCGTCCCAGACCCCTTTTCAAAATTTCATTTCTCCACGCCTTTAACGATGAATAAACATTAAACACATTTTTTTTCCATCGAGAGTGAAAAATGCTTATTATCATCACATCATTATCATCACAATTCATAAAAAAATTACAGGCGTGAAAGAAGGAGAGGAAAAAAAATTTTTTTTTCTTGTGCTTCTGTTAAATTAAATTTAATTTGTCATTTACATGGTGGAATACACACGACAGTGATGTTCTCATTGTTAACGAAGAAGTAAAAAAAAAGAGCGAATAAATTTTTTTGTACTTTTCCATTCGTCATTTAATAAATTATTAGCGTATACACATACATCAATGTATGTATTTATGTTTATTTAAGTCATAAAGAACTGAAAGAAAAAAATTCTATTTGAATTTCAAATCAACAGCTTAAAAGAATATTTCATGCAAATAAAATCATGTGATGCGAGTTCTTTTTTTGTTGATAATGAAGTATTGGTGGGGTTTAATGAATTAGATCGTTGGGGGGTCTTACTTGATGAAGAAGGGAGAATTTATGAATTTTGATTAACGTAAACGAATTATATGCAGTAAAACTTGTCATAATGAGTATTCAATGTAAGGTTAGGGTAGACTTCTTGTATTTTATCACTAATTTCATTGTTGCCCTGACTGGTCACATGAGTATCAATAGTTATAAAATGACTTTCGGTACATAAGTGTGGATCTCGACTCAGAATAGCACAAGTCAGTAAATTAATCCGAAATCCTAATGCTTAAACGTAACTAGAGAGGCTCCTAGTAGCTCAACCGCCAATGGTCTAGTATTTATCATTAAGCAACTGCACTATGCAACCTTGTATATCCCAAAAATCAACTCTTCAAATCAGTAAACTCAAAAATCTGATCTGCTAGGAATTCCCTTCTAACTTCAAATACTAAAAGCACGTTAAATAAATAATCGAAGTAAACAATAATTTTTTTATTCCTTCGCAATTATAACTTCTAACTGCCTAAACCTAAATGCATTCATGCTTAACCAAAAAAAAAAAGAAACACAGAACAAATATGCGCACATAGCAAATATAACATCATCATTAAACGCGGAGTTTGTCGTGAAATTGTAAAGTAAAGAGACATACAGAAAATTATGGCTGTGATGTACATTTTTTATATACGTATCTAAAAAATCTCTATCTCATTCCATACCCACCCAACCCAACGTGTCAGCCACAAAATTTACCACCCCCACATCAACAGCAAACAAATTTTCAAAGTGGAAGAAACTAAAAAAATGTTTCTCATTTTAGCCAGCAATATTCAAAGCTATTCGCTTTCTTTTTTTATTCTGTGTGCCTCGCTCTATGCTATCCATTGAGATTTCGCGTTTGTTACTTCCATTTGGATGCATACGAATAAAAATGAAAATGAAATAATGCGTATAGAAATATTTTTTTCGTATGAAAAAGCACACAGCATAAATGGTATAAAAAAAAGAGAAGAAAAACTGGAAATGATATTAAATATATTTCATTCTCGTTGCTGATATAAATTTTTTTTTTTATTCAACTTTTGCTTATTTGATGCTGACGATGATGCTAAAGAGGCTTATGCTGTATGATTCTGCATACACGAATGGATGAATGAGTGAATGGAGTATGGAGTGGATTTTTTTCTGGAGAAAAGTGGGAATGTGGAGCACTTTTGTAAGGCTGAGCGGAGCAAATGATCAAGAGGTAAGTCGAGGACACTTTGGGGGAGACTGAGAGATGGAGGGTGACAGATGGGATTGAGATTTAGTTGGATATTAAGAGTTTTGGCATCCATAGCTGCTAATCTGAGAAGGATGAGGAGATATACTACAATGTTGCCAAATGCAATACCGTCTCGATCAATAGCTTCCTTCCATTAAATGATGACATTAGATTATAAATTCACAGCAAATTTAAATGCGCTTCAGCCACAAACCTCAACTTACATTCTTACTTTGCATTTTTAATATAAATAAAGAGCAAAAAAATGGAAATCTTTTAACGTAATTAGAGACATGAAAAAAAGAGAGTCTTCCATCATATCTCATAAGCCCTTCCCAGCAATTATCATTATTTCAAGTACAATATGTTGTAAAACATGTACGGCATATACATAACATTGCATAACATTAACGATTCATCATTTATTAAGAAAAAGGAGATGGAAAAAGGCGGATTGAGACTGAAAATTGATTGAGGGAGTTAGCATAAATTTATGTTAACAAGCAAAGGCAATAGTGAAGATAATAAATATAAATACATAAATTGTTGTGATTTGTACGCATTTCCATGCGAATTGATTGTCAATATTTGTATAGATATATAATATAATGTTGGATGTCTTAGATGAAAGAGTAATTTATGTAAGGATTAATGTTGATTAGGTAAAAACAATGGAAATCTAAAGGATTGATGGATATGAATGTGTGGTTAATGTAAAGACTGATAAATTGGATATGATAATGTGGATTCTTTGTGGAATATTGCATCTTATGGATGAAGCTTTTGAGGTTTTTGGAAGCTGAAAGAGGTGAAGTACTTATGCTAATTAGATTATGTGCTGTAGTACTGTTGATAACTAAACGGAAAACCGGTGAATAGCAATTTAAGTGTGGACGTCATTGTGTTGCTCGAGTACAGGTTAGAGTAGTGTTGCCTAAACTGTGTGCCGCGACAGCATGAAATTCCATGACCTGAATTATGTGTGGTTTTAGTCATGGCTTACCAACAACGTAAAGTTTGGACAACACTGCCCTAGTCTATTACAGAGCATAGTTTGAGAAACACTGGCTTAATATCGGTGACAATTGCAACTAGCAGGCAAAACGAGTCCTTTAAAGAGCAGAGTAACCTAAGAGCAAGTCTATCAGGCAATTGCCTTTGATCCACAATTCCGTATGCATATTCCTCAATATTTCAAGAGCTGCAGCAATCCATCAGCAATTTTGACTACAAAAGTCAATCATTTGACTCTTTTATCATCAGTAATTTTCACTAATTGCATCAATTACACCGAAATTAAAATAAAATCGTCGATTTTTAAAAAAAGTTATGCATGGAATAAAGCAGCCTTGTATATGAGCATTCCATACATTTTTTACAACTCAATAGCAACTCAAATTACATGTAATCACTACTCATTTTATGCGGTTAAAAATTTTTCTCAATTGTTTCTCCCATCTCAAAAAATTTGAACGAATGCATCAGGAAGGGCTGATTGTTGAAACTCTAAAATGAACAAGTGAAATTCAGTCACGACGGGCGGTGAACAATTCATTTTGTGGGTGGTTAAAAAATTGTCGATAATTGATAAAAAAAGGAAGGCAAGCTGTAATTACACGGCACATTCTTTTGTGCATCGAACAAAAATTTTTTCTTCCCTTCATTAGTGCTGTGCATAGAGAACAATGAGACATCGAATCAAGTGCCGCATGCAAAAATTTCATACCGAGTGTCGATCATCAATGATTACCTTTTACAGCTCGATTGTTGAATTGTGGCTTTAAAATTCATGTTTTTTTCATGTGGGTGGAACAGCCAAACCAGCATCAAACCCCTTCAAATCGTTGAACTATCAATATCAATTCCAACATAAGGAAAATTTAATTAAACTTGTCTTTATTGTTGCTGTGTAGTCAACGAAATTGCCTTTTTTTTTTCCTCCTTCCTTTTCGGAATCTTTGGCTTGGAAAAATAATGGAATTGAATTCGATTCAATGTGTAGCATGGAATTCGCCTTGTGGCCTTAATTTTACATTTTTTTTTTATTCTCAGTCGTTCCTTTCTTTCATGTCGTTTGATGTGGAAAAAGAAATTTACTCTCCTGCCTGCCTGCCTTTTGCGATTATTTATTTCCTATTGTTGCGTTTTTTTATTTCATTTTATGTGATTTTTTTTTGCTGTTGTTATGTGTGGCACAAATCAAACGCTGTGCTGCGCTCTATTAGGTCTTTGTGGTGAGATTTAATGAAAGATCATCCCCTTCATATTATACTTAGTTATATCATTTTGGTATTAATTGCGAAATAAATTTGGTGTCCTTTGTCTTGGTATTGTTACTGATTTTTTTTTTGAAAATTGAGCAAGTTGGAAAGTCATGGCTTGAGAGTGGCTGAGGCGCATTTTTTGGGCTATTTTTAAATATTCTAGCTTGAGACATATGTTTTTTAGAACTTGGTTGATATTGAACACAAATTAGGATGCAACGTCTAATAGTATAAGTTAACGCAAGTGAAAAGCTCGGGGTTAATCGTTGTGATTTTTATAGGAGATGCTATAATTAGGACGGATTTTGTAAAGGAGAGAGAGGGTTGATCTACCATCATTTCCCAGCATACACCAAACCCCATGTATTACCTGATTACCCCATTTCAATCAAGAATCCCATACAATTTCCTCAAATGCAGAACAATTCTATCCCTTAGCCAATCAAGTCAATCACAAACTGCCAAAATTCCTCACTCACATCCAACACGTCAAATTTTCCCTAAATTTTTGAGGTCTGCAGGTCTCTATTTATATGAGGTAATGAAATAAATAGTTGAAAGATATCCTCGGGGCAAATTCATCATACCCAATGATCATATTGTGGATGAACCTCAACACCAATATTTCCATTCCTCCTATTGCCTTTTGTTCCTTTATATAACATGCAATCTGTTTCATTATACATCTTTCCGATTCAATCACAGAACAATTGATTTTTTTTTTTTCTCTCTCTCTCTCATTCAGTCTTATTTTCTATGTATATGCAATTATGTTGGTTTTATGAAATTGAGGCTGATGCTGCTCATTCAATCTATTCGGTAATTCAATGTAATATAAATTCAATTTTTTATTTTTCCTTTTATTCATTTTCATATTTTTTTTTATGTTGAAAATTTTATTTCTTTTACTCGAAGAGGATACAAATGAGGTTGAGGATATATTTCTGGTTAGAGTAGATTGGGTTATGGATGGATATCAGAAGCGTAGTCAGATATCAGGAGAGAATGGGGGAGGATTGTATGAAATGCAGAATTTCTTTAGGATTAGGTGGTTTTGACCCACCACCCATCACCCATCTAAGCTCTTCCTGAATACGACCCTGATGGACATACACTGATTTTAGAGTGAATTTGGCTAAAAAGTCAAACAAATTTGGTTCCTTATTGTAAAATATTCAACTTTTTTTTGTCATTAATCGAGTATATCTGTCTCTACATTACCAAGATTATGCGAACATAAAAAAGAAGCCAAGACTAAAGAAAAAGACGGAAAATCTGAATTTATGATTTATTTCATCATCTATTTTATTCTTTTGTGGGGGTAGTTGAGAGGTTACGTGTGACATATGGGAAAGTAGTCAGAAGGAGGGTTTGGTGGTTCTGTGTGTATCAGCAAGACTTTGATAGCAAAAGTAGAAGATTACATTCAAAAAGGAGGAGTCGAAGACAAGGAGATGGGACAAGGGGTTGGTCCAGCGTTGACCATCAAATATCCTTCCATATAAACCTAACGTATCATTAAAGTGACAATTTTCACATCAATTTTTCAATTTTTCAATCATTTACTTCTCATTCCATAATGACTAGTGTTACATGAATCCCAAACAAACCCCCATTTCCACCCATTCCATTGTTATTACTCTCCATGATGAATGGATTATGATGATTATTATTATCTCATTTTATTCATATTATTAATGACAATCATGATGATAGCTATAAAATATCAAATTGTAATGAGATGCATTAAAATATTTTTTTGTAGCATTTTTTGATGTTGGCATAAAGTTATTTGATTAAGTATTATGTAAGACTTAATGGCAGCTTGTGATTGACTGAAACTATAATAAGATGTGTAGGCAAGAAAGTTTAAATTGGTTCCTTAATAATCTTCATTATGCATTGTTTGGATGTAAAATAATAATTTGCAATTTCTGATTAATATTGTCAGCATCAGCATACTCGTCAATGACTTGTGTATCAGCCCCAATAAAATCACATCCAAAATTACCTAATTGCAATTTTCATCTATGCTTTATGATTTACTTTTACTTTATTTATCAACAAACTAATTTTCCACTTGATGACTTGACATACAGCAGTAAGAAATAATTCTTCTACTCAACTTGGTGATTCATTGTTGCTGAAAAACCTGAAAGAGCAATAAAAATTGAAGGAAATAAAAAATGTCAAATTTCGATTACACAAAAAAAAAAGTCAAAACATAATTAACTTTATTGCCATTACAAGACCAATATGTGAGTTAGTGAACAAGCGATTGTCAGCATCAACAAGCATAAAAGGAATTGAAAGGAAATGAAATGAAAAGAGAGATTCGTAAATATTGTGTAATAATTTCCGGTCAATTCCGGCAACAACTATCGAATCAATTGCCATTACTTGAGATCTATTTAATTTCTAGTTTTTATTTCTTTGTGTGTGCCTTTCCGTAATTTGAGATGCAATTGTTGTGGATGGATGGAATTTGAGTATTATGGGAAAGAGGCAATTGGCATGAAATGTTTTGATGAAAATATCAAATGGATTGCAGTTTAGATAAGAGCAATTAGGATGTTGTGGAGTTTATTGTCATTGGATTGATGCATTCAGTCAGTCAGACTTGATGTCTTGTCAGTTTATTTGATGATTTTTGGGAATTTATGCAAATTACTCTCAAAAAATCAAATGACTTGAACAGAAATGGATGTGATTATCAAAAAAGACATTAAGTAGCTTTTCAATCCATAAACTCAAGTTCCAGTCCATCAAAAAGCTTCAAAACATCCACAAAGTTCCCCAAAAAACAAAGAAAAACTTTAAAAAACCCAAAGAGAATCACTTTAGGTTTTTAATGAAATTTTATAGCATTATAATAACACTAACGTTGGACATGAGCAGAGGAAAGGATACATTGTGATACGAACTATGTTACATCTACCTACGTGGCAAATGGCAAATAATAATAAGAGAAAAAATTGAAACAAGAAGAAAAATAAAAAGAGGAGAATAAAAATATTTTTAATGTAAACATTTTGCAATGAGCAGAAACAAAGTGGAAGAAAATGAGGAGGTCATTTTTGTTAGGGCGATTTTCCACTAAGGAGTATCTTTTATGTTCGACTCGAACGAATTTGGTAAATCATTAGTAGTGAGACGATTCTAAGAGCAAACTGGAATTTGGAGTAGGAATTAAGATTCAGTTCGAGTGAAACAGAATCGGATTAGTCAATCATCCACCTGATCCAGAGATCCAGAGCTGTGCTAGGTCGTCATTAGGCAATTCGGAACTAATGATTGCTTAACGAGTGATGGTGTCACAGGCCTTTACAATCAGTAAGACTTACGAGTTTAAAGTGGGATCCAAATCACTCTTTTGACGGGCGTTACTGCCTGTAACCTATAAAGGAATGTCCATACATATGATTCGAAAAAGGACCGAGTCACGAACCCATGACCTCAAGGTCGGTATTGCAATAATTATGTACCGAAGTCCTAAACCAAACGGCCACTGGGCTACGTTGACTTAATATATTAAATTCGACAAATTCTTGTAATACTTCTTTTGAGTCTTGAATTTTCTTCGTCAAAAAAGAGTAAATCTTTACCAATATTAGAACCAACTAAATCTCCTCACTTAAACCGCGCTCAAAAATCGAGAAAAGAAATGAAAATAAAGGTTTTTATTCAGGCATCCCCGAGTACAAGGAAAAAAAAAAGCAGCCGGAATATAACGACAAGAGTTGAATATACACAAAAATATAATACAAAAAAATACAAAATGAAATTCACTGGTGCAGAAAATTGTGTATCCAATTTGTTTCGTAAAAAATATCATTCCTTTTACTGCTTGCTGTGCTATGTGTCTATATACAATTTTATGCTCTCCGACATTGTGTTCTCCCGATATAATACAAATCTATTGTTAAAAGTGTACAAACAACTGACTTAAATGGTAGAAAAAAAAATATGTATGTATGTGAGACAAATGGACATACCAGATACCCCATACATGTATCTAACGTTGCCCTTAACATCATATCAACAAACAAACAAAGTAAAATAAAATGGACAGAACAAAATAAAAAATAAAAAAAATATTCTTCATTTTTATGTCGATTCAGCTGTAAAGATAACAGATACAGAACATCAAAAATTCATCATAAATATTTTTTCAATCATTGACAGAATGTAAAAATAAACGAGACACACGAGTTTGACATTTTTTTTATTATTTGGTTCGTGAAATTGAGTAAAATTAGAAACGACAGTAAACAAGCATTTTTTTTTTATTTTTGATTTGATACTGTGCAGCTTGAATGATTATTAAGCGGAAATTTGCATCCGCTGAGGCATTGTCAGGTTGCTTTGTTGATGAGAAGATATAGAGGTGCTCTGGAACATACTCATGTAGCTATGCTCATCTAGCAAACTTTTTGGCATTCTCTTTATATGTTAGAATTGGACTAATCTTGATGCCGAAAACGGAAATTTGCCGTGACATGTCGTTAGCCAGGAAGGAATCCAGGGGTGAACATCTACACCTGCCTCGATCACTCTAGTGTACCTCTCTACCTTTACCTCTATCTCTACACCTACCTCTATCCTTAGGGATGAACCTCGTATACCTTCTGGTAGCCCTGATTTTCCACATAGGTATACCTCTACCGCCTACCTCTGCCCAAAGTATCCACTTAAACTAATCCTACCCTGAGGTAAACCCTAGCGTACGAACCATGTGTAGGTGGAGGAACAGCTGAATACCGTGGAACCGACTCCCCAAGCATCTCAAAACTAAAAATCCAAAAAACTCTCAAAAATCCTTCATAATCAGTTAACTGCAGGCACCATAAATCTCACATAAAATTCACATAACTCATTTTTTGTCATTTACATCCAAAGCACTTGCGAACTCATTTTCCTTAATGGCTTTTGATGTCCTTTTTCATTTCAAAAAAAAAGACACATGAAAGTTTTTTTCTTTTTAAAAAAAGCCATTAGAAACTAGATACTTCTCATAAATTTCTGCGGTTCACCTGCCTTCCATAATTTCCTCTTCACGATTGCTCGTCGTTGCTTTTTTTTCTAGGAACGAGTCTGACAGCCAAGATCATAAAATATATATTTTTTTTCGTACATTGAGTCACGGTTAGAAGCTCCTTAAATAGAAGGAAGAAAACATCCTGTGTGCATAAGCTATAAGGCAATGAATGTGAATTTCTCATCTCGTCGCAGTTGTGGAGGGTTCAGCGGACCATTTAGCTCGTAATGATGCTGCTAAATGTGAGGGTGGCAAAAGAAAAAAAGTTCTCGTGTGTGTTTGAGCGTGGATGGAAAAGACCTTGAGGGAAGTTGAAAAATATCAAAAAAAATTTCGCACATTCACCACTTGAAAAATGATTGGATTGAGTTGACTCTTATTCCTTATAACTTACTTGGTGCTCCTCTTGATGATGAAAATGGGAAATGGAATTTCATAAATATGATTACATTAGGCACACAATTTTTCTTATTTTTAGGAACGAAATTTCATTAATTTTATGAGATGTGGATTGTTGTGGGTGATTTTTGGTCCTTTTGACCGTAGATGGAGGTATTTGTTTGGGTAGGTGATGTTGTTTGTTATGGCTGTGAAGGATTGTGTAGGCTTTTATGAAAATAATTGAAGAATTATTATGAATTTGTTGACATTTTGAAGTTACTTGCTGCAATTAAGCATTAATTGCTAGATTACTATTTTAGTTATGCTTTGGATTTGCCATAAAGTTTTCAAATGTCCATAAAAAGTTACCTTATATACGGCATTAGTAGTTATGTGTACCATCAGCAATTAAGTGTCTCTATGGTATACTTGGAAAGGTCCTAGACTCTAACATGATGTAGTTCCTTAAAAAGCTATTGGTTCGAATCCTGTTATGTCTTAATTTGTGATTTTATAGGAAGTTTAGATACTTTAACTGCTTAATATATGAGACTAAGTCAAATTTGGAGCTCTAGATAACGTTGGATTAAGGAACGATTCAGGAACATGAAGCAAAAGTATTAGGAACAGATCAGAATGTACCTGAAAATATCCCGTCATGTAGAGGATACTAGCCTGTAATATCAACAAATAAGCACTAACATTCTCCATCAAATGCACCTCAACCTCCTCAAATCCCAAAACACATTCCAACTTCCACATGAAAAAAAATATCCCCATCTTGTAGGTAGCAATAGAATTACACAAAAAAAAAAATTTCCATGATGATGAAATGGGTAGGATGGAAGTTGAGTGGCAAGTAGGCTCTTAAGAAATAAATGGGTCGATTTTTCATTATGTCAACATGAGAGCAACCCTCATTTTTTAAAAAAAAATTCATACAAAAAATAATCTTTTGGCTCTTTTAATGCTGTGAAGGAGGAAGGAACATTTTTCAATTTATTTCACAAAATATAAAAAAAAAGTATTTTATTCGATTTAATTTTTATATATTTTTTTGTTAAATTCATTTTTTATTTACCAAAATTTTGCTAGGTTTTTATTAAATTTTTAAAGCTAATATTTATGGATGAGGAATTAGTGCAGTTGGTAACCAGGAGTTTGTTGTTTGAGTTGGCTTGTTAGAGCCAGCCTACGTATCTGGCTGCTTTTGAGCCAGAATTTAGTTCTGGCTTTCATTGAGCCTAATTCTAGTTCTGGTTGCCTTCAAACGAAATTCTTATTCTGGCTGCCTTTGAGTCTGATTCTTGTTCTGGCTATCTTAGAGCCAGATTTTTGTTCTGGCTACCTTAGCCAGATTCTCGTTCTGGGACTAAAACGGTTGAAAATGAGAAGGATTGGTTGAATTCCCCAGAACCCTCTTTGATACCTTTTCTTCTGTTCTCAAAAATGTTAAAAAATACGCTTTATTCACACCACAATCCCAAGTGACTTTTAAACTTGTCATTTACTGTTATTGCGAATTTTTTTATTTCTGCCTTTAAAATATATATTATTTCTGTTTTTAAATGTGATTGTATAATTAACTTTTTGAATGCGAAAACACAACTTTCATTCATTATTGCTGATAATGTAGCTGTTCCTGTATATAAAATTATTATTTTTATTAAAATTATTGTTTTCGTAGATATTTCATTCGTTTTGAGCATTATTTAATGTAATTAAATATTTATAAGACACGAAGAAATTATTTCTCATTTTTTTATGTCAGAATTTTCATGACGATTGTTGGGAATAGCTGGTTTTGGCGGGAAAAGGAGTGAATTGGGTAATTTTGTCCTGACATATGAATTGTTAGATTTTTGTTGAATATTAGGACATATGATGTGACAGCTGATAATGAAAATTCAAAAAAATGCGCTCAAAACTCCAAAAAACACCAAAATTTTCCAACTTATTCCTTTTTGTCTGCAGAGGTCCGCGTACATTGCTGTATATTTCATAATAATTTCACTCTGTTTTTTTCCCCATAAATTATTTATTCAAGTTTATACTTATAAATTATTATGTCGACGCAAAAAATTATACATTTTTTATTCATTTGACTTTTAGTTTCAGTCGTGTCAAGGGAGGTACAGCGAATATGAATGAATGAAATAATATTCGCAAACATTAAAGTCGATTTAATTAGAATTTAAAATGAAACAAGAGAGAAAAATGTTTTTGTTAAAGGATAGTGAACTGGTTAAAGTTGATGGAATTATGAATAGTTGATGTTTTGATGATTTGTAGATAATGTGGGCAATTTGAGAAGTTGGAGCAAATTGGAGCTAGTTTAGATATTTAGGGACAAATTGAAGAGGATTTGAGTGATAAATTCAGAGAATTAACGGCAAAATGGGACAAATTTGAGCGAATTGAAGCCAATCAGAGCAAAGTTTGAAATTTGATGGCAAATTCAAAAGAATTTGAGTAGCTAATTGAGAGGATTAAGGGAAAATTTGAGCAAAATGGAGCAAATTGAAGCAATTTGAGAGTTTAAGAGCAAATTTGACTGTTAAATCTAGAAAATTTAGGGCAAAATGGAGCGAATTGGACCAAATTAGAGCAAATTCGAATAAAACTTGAAAGATTTTAGGATAATTTGACAAAATTCTAAACTTAAGAGCAAATTAGATTGAATGAAAGCAAATTGGTGTCAAATTTATATCATTTCAGAGCGAATTCAAAAGAATTGAACGCAAATAAGCCAAAATTGAGACATTTTAGGGCAAATTTGAATGAGTTAAGAATTTAAATTCATTGAGAGCAAATTTTACAAAATTGAGCTCACATTTAAGAAAATTAAACCCAAATTTGAGCTAATTAGCATTAAAAAAATCCATTAAATCACCTGAAATAAATAAAAATAATCAAAACCATTAAATTTAATTTTTATTTTATTTCTCTTTTATTTTCAATTAATTGCTATACAGATAAAAGATTACAATTACACAATTCATCTTTATCATTATTTTATTCGTTATTATTAATAATTTTTTTTTGTAAATTATGTTTCCATTTTTTCAATTTTTTTTTTCATTTCTTCATTAAATTTATTGCTTTTAATATCGATCCATTTTATACTTTTTTTTTAAATATTTTTTTTGTTCATTTATTTTTCACAGTAATTACAATTTAATTTGTGATTTTTTTACAAAAATTTTTTTTTCCATTATTGACTGGGATGAATTTTTTTGTAGGTTTTTTTGTGTGAATGACAAATTTTTGTTATAAAATTTTATTAACTAAACGTGCCAAAGATTGTGAGTAATTTTCATCATATTTTTTTCCGTTATTTCTTATGTCCAGGTACAAATTTGAACGTCGTCAATTTATCGACTAATTTTTTTTTTTCATCTTATTTTAACTGAAATTTTTTTCAATTTTCTTTAATTTTTGTTTTCTTTTTTTTTTGTTCCTTGAAAATACACTGAGTGGGAAATTATTGAGAACTGGGACACAATTAATTAAATTTTTAAAATCCATACCTATTCAAAAATTTCTTCAATTTTAAAAAATTTGAAAAATTTCAATTTTTAAATTTGAATTCAACAAAAAGAAATTTTTCAAATTTTTTCCATCTTCACATCTTTTTGATTGGACAGAGAGAGATAAAAATACAACACTGAGATCGTTTCTAATTCACTAGATTAATTTGTTTTTAAACTATATTTACAGATTTTAATTTTCTTTTCATTATCTTCATTCGTATTTTTATATTTTTCATTTGTTGCTAAATAATGACGAAATTTTAAATTTTCAAAAATTCAAAAAAGGTTTTAAAATTTTGATTTTTAAGAAAGTTTTCAAATTTTATAATTTCAAAGTTAGATTTTTTAAAAAAATTTCAATTTTTGATTTTTTTAAGTTTTTCAAAATTTGGATTTTTTAGTAAAATTTAAAAACTTGAATGTTTTAAACTTTTCAATATTCAAATTTAACTTAAATTTTTCAAAATTAAATTATTTTGAAAATTTCAAAATTTCAATTTTCTATATATATATAATGACTGAAGGGCCCAGCCTCATGAGCTGGAGGCACTGCGATTTTAAATCTGTTGTACCACACCCTTTAGACCTACAGTTTATAGTGGGATCCGAACCATAATATAACTTTTAAATAAGTTTTCAAAATTCAATCAAATTTTTAAAATTTGAAGTTTTTAAAAAAATATAAATTTCAAAATTGAATTTTCAATATTTTTAAAGTTTTGTCATTATTTGAGCAACTTTGTTAGCAGTATAAGCAGTTTGAGGCTCATGTTTAATGCAAATATGTAACTTATATAAAAGATTATAACTAAAAATTTATAAAATTATTTTTTTCAATTTTTTTGTGAGGTTTTTTTAAGAATTTCAATAAAAAATAATTAAAATTTTGAATTATTTTTTTAAAAATTTGTCAAAGTTTTTTTTTTAAATTCCAAATTTTATCACCATTAAGGCTCAAACTGCTTCAAACTACCAACAATCATCCAAATTCATCTCCCATTACCTCCAAAATATTCACTTTTACTTACAAAATTTTCTATCTCCTTTATACTTAATAGAATTTATTAAATTTTTTAAGTAGAATTATCAATTAATTTTTTCTTTTTTTTTGTTCATTCAATTTAAAAAATTTATCATTTTCATTCACTAGGCTCATTTTGTTTTGTCGCATATTAAACATTTTCATTATGCTCCTTAAAAACTAAAATTATGCGATATAAAAAAAAGAAACAATTTAAATTAAAAAAACTGAAATTGCTTAAATCCTCTTAAAAAGTTTTGCTTTTTTTTTTGCGAATTAAAATATTAAATTTAATAACTTATTCACTGATGTGAAATGAACATGACCTTGAGACGAAAAACTCAAAAAAAGTTTTTTTAATCTTCATTTTCAATCTTTTTGCTCACTTCTTCAAGCTCTAAACATGATGGTAGGGATGGTATATTTGACGATGTTGATGATGGACTTCCGGCACCTGTGAATTTAAATAAATTTTTTTAAGTCAAAACTTTTCAGACATTCTTGAGGAAGCAAGAAAGAAGAAATGAAAGGTCAACTTACTGTGTGACAGCGTTGGAAGTCCGAAAAATGAAGATCACTGAAGACGTGGCCAGTAGTTTGTACCAAGACCAGAACTGTCTTGTGATCCGATTTGTACTGGAACGCTTACGCCAGCTGTTATGACACCTAAGGGAGATTATGAGGATATACGTTAGTGTTAAGCTAGTATTGAGTTATTTGTAGGTTATGTTCAAGAACCTACTGTTCAAGAACCACTGACTAAACCAATTCCCAACCCAACTCACCTGTACTTGCACTTCCATTTGTACTGTAATTGTGTGATGGCGGTTGCTGATGTGCGGCAGTTGGTGTACAACTTGACCGTGACGAATGTGTACTATATGGGCTACTTAGCGAATGTAGTGGATCGGTAAACATGTATGGGTAGCCGTCACGTTGCTGTAAACATGTCGATGTCATGGATCCCAATGTTGGTGGCATTGCACTGTAGTAAGTATGAGGAGAACTATTTTAGTGAATTTTTGAACGAACAGTTTAGAATTCAAAGTAATTACCTATAACTTTCAGCCATTGTTGCTATGGGTTGTGGAATCGATGCGTACATTGAATTGAAACCAGAATTTAAAGGTATTCTCGGTGTTGTTGGCACTGGTGGGCTGACTGAGTTTGTATTACCTACATTTGCGCTGCCATTACTTCCAGCAGTTCCATTACCCGAATTATTATTGTTATTAGTATTGTTATTGTTATTATTATTATTTGGAGTTCCGCCATTTCCGCCACCACTCACATGATCCACTGAACGTCTTTGTGTTCTTAATTTCTCTTCTCGTCTCCATTTCGCGCGTCGATTTGAAAACCATACCTACATTTGTTTAAGGGAAAGGTAAATAAAAAAAATGAAGGAATCTCATTAAAAATTTATGAACAGAACTCAATGGATATGTTTTGTACAATAAGAAAGAACAGAAACAACAGAAAAAGTAACATAAAACTTTCTACAGGTGTGTAGAAGAAGATACAAAGAAAAGTGTGCGAAAGAGAAGGAATAGCAAAGAAAGAAACAAGATGAAGTATAAGAAATAATGTTATAGTGTTGAAAAATGATGACTTAGCGCATTATTGCGTAACATATGTAGAATTTTTGGTTTTTTAAGTGTGATAACTTGTTAATAATAGAATTTTATGATTCAGGAGTTGATCTAATCAATGCTTGCCACTTTTTTCTATATTATCTGCATTGTGTTGACTCAAAATTGTGTATTTTATAGCATTAAATTTACAAAAAACTTTTTGAGGTGGAGAAAAATTTGGAATTTGTAAAATTTGAAACTCTTATGTCCGTTAAATTAAGAATCTTATAGTAATGTCTCCCAAACTTGCACCTTCTTCTTCCAATTCTAAATATACCGCGATTCTAAATTGAAATTTGATATTCTCAAGTAAAAATTCTCCATCTACTTGTTCTTTAATTATCTCTTCATGTACAGCAAATATTATTCAGCATTTAATGTTTATAAAAGTTAATGAAAAGCGAAAGCAATCTTTATTTTTTTTTGTGTTTGCACAATGGCAAAGCTGAATGAAGCGAGCGTTGAATGGAGACAAAACAAAAAAAATGCAATGTTTAAATGAAAATGAGAAAAAAGAAGAAAAGCAAACATTTTTCCACTTGATTTAATTTCTGATTTTTTTACACACTGTGTAATGACGTCTTTTTTGTCCCTTCCTTTGAAATGGATTTTGTTACAATTGATGTCAGTGACTCATTGCATTAGAACGAATAGAGTATTAATTAGTAACAAAGAGATTGCAGTTAGGAGGTTGAGAGTGCAGCGGTCTAGTATGCTACCATATTGGTATCAATAAAGAAATGCTGGATTTAGGCTGTGGTCCAATATAACAATAAAAGCTGTCTAATGAACACTGAAACAAGGTTTAAATGTGCTTTATGTCACGCTTCCTAACAACCCTCAGTAGCTCAGTGGTAGGAAGATGCAATCAGAAATTGTAAGGCGAAGGTTCGAGTCCCACTAGAGCTAGGGTTGAAGGGTTGTTGGGAACTGTATTAGAAACTACATGACAGACCTTGCTATGATGTTTTACTTGAGTTGATCAACTTTTCGCTTAGATGTATCAACTGTTCAGTCAAGCAGCTCTGCTCTACCTTATTTAACATCACATGACCCTCCATACCATAATAAAATTAACTTTATTGTCGCTATCAGCACATTATAATCAAGACAATTATGAAATTCAATATTTTATTTCTTCCCAACTATTAAAAAATTGCAATGACACATTGTCGTACCAGGCATTAAAATTCATCTCCCCATCATAAGGACAGAATGTATATCATTGCAGAAGAAGCAAAAAAAGGAATAGAAAAGGAAAAACATTTCAGCAGAAAATACATAAAAATTTGTTGTTTATATTTGTTATTATCCCAAATGAAACACGACAAATTACATTGCAAATAAAAACAAGCGACAGAAGTGGAAGCAGTAACATATACAATTGTTTATGTCCCCTTTCCACAATTTAATAATAATAAATATTTTGTATCATTTGACAACTCAATTGAATGATGATAAAGTAAAGAATTTAGAGGGGCTTATAATGTAAGAAGGGCATGCTCAATGAAGGGAAATGAAATAACTTCGAGTTGCTGATATGTTTTTTCTTCTTTTGTGTACTGATAGATATAGTTATTACGAATGGCAATGGAAATAGACATATGGTTAATTTTTATTATTGTGATTATTAATATTATTGTAATGTGAAATGTTTACAAAGTCATTGTGATAGGACAAATGAAATATTGGAATTAGACTAAAGGTTAAATGGTTGTGAGCTATTCAAGATTTACATGCTAAATTGCTTGTTTTTTAAGAATTTTCTTGGAAAATGCAGGGTAAAAAAACAGTTTTTTGCAACTTTTACATTATTTTAGATTGATTTTGAGTTTGCAGAGGAATCAATAGATATCTTGCCACTTTTTTCTTCAATTCCTGATAAATTTTAAAGATTAAGCATCTTTATATAAGCCATAATTTCAAAAATCTTTTTCGAAGTGAGAAAAAAAAAAATTTGAATTTTCTAAAAACCGTTAAATTTTTTCATAACCCAAAATTCATCTTTGCAGCTTAAAATGCACAAATTCATCATTTTCAAATCATAATAAATAAATTAAAGTTCAAAACATCATCAAAAAATTAAAATTGGAGGTCATCGACAACACAAAAAGAGAAAAATTTCCATATTCTTTTCTTTGATTGGCATTTTATGTTTACCGACTTTTCGTGTTGCTGTAAAAGTACCTGAATTCTTGCCTCGGGTAATCCTATTTTCTCAGCTAATCGTTCTCTGGCAAAGACATCAGGATAGTGCGTTCTCTCGAATTCTATATTGTGAAAAAAAGAGAATAAGTATAAGAAAGAATTAGAGCTTGAAGATGATAGATATGTACTTGAAACTAAGTCTTCTATCCTTTTGTTAATTAAATACTTTTAAGTAATTTTTGTTTAAAAGATAGAGGACTGCTTAAGGGGATCACGTTCCTCATAAGTCCTTGAGATAATCCCATCATTATTATTATCTTCCATATTCCTTACCTTTTTCGAGACTATCAATCTGCTCATTGGTAAACGACGTACGATTTCGTTGTAATTTTCTTTTCAGTCGTAAGCGCATCTGTGAATCTTCATCACCGGATGAATTATGCTCTGAATTACCGTCTGATGTGCTCTCGTGTAGACTCGATTGCTGAATATCGACGGAAAATAAATCTGCATGATAAGAATGAATTAAAATATTTTTTTATTACTTTTATGCTTTAAGAATTTTCATTTTAATGTTCAATTTCCGTTTTTAAATTTATGTCTATGCTAAGTTCCTTAACTAAGTGTGTCGCTATCTTTTTCGCATTTTCCATATTTCATGCAATAATAAAAAATATCCTTTTTTTCTCTCAATTTGACACATGTCATTGCAGCGTGAATGAATATGAACAATGTAGCAATTTTTAAATGAAATTCATTGCCCCTACACATAAAGCTGCATAATCTTCCTTTTAACACCCTCTTCATAATTTTTATTATATATGAATAGTTTTTCTCTCTGTTATCCTGAAGAGCTTTAGATATGCAGTGTCAGTGCTATATGCGTTGTAAAAAAAATTATATCGGTGTTTAGTGAAGTGAAATAAATACAGTGTGAGCAAAAGAGAGTGGTGAGAGGGATTAACTACATTCAAATGCTGTTTTTTCACTATTTCGTCGTGTAGATTCAACCCAGTTGGAAATAGCTAGTCTTAAGGGGTTGAATTGTGTGTGGTTTGACACATGCTGATATGGCTTTGATGTTGATATGTGTAGAATTTTGATAAATTAATTCACAAAAATTAAATGCTTTCCTAGATCCACGCTGAAGTAAATACTTACGTAAAATAATTGGTTACGTAAAAGTACGTACGTCAAAATACGTACGTAAAATGATGCTCACACAAATACGTACGTAAAAGTTCGTACGTCAAAATACGTAAGTAAAAGTACGTACGTCAAAATACGTACGTTTTTTCTTACGTAAACCACTTCATCTTCCAACTGGGCCAATAAAACAATTTTTAACTCATCCATTTCAGTTGTAAATCAATTGTTGAATGAATCACAAAAGATGAGAGCCGAAAGGAGTGTGTCAAATTTTTTAATTCTATTCCTCCCTCAATTCCCTATTTCATTATAGTGTGTGAATTGTCACTTATGTTACTTGATATTGTTATTAACGTTTATGAAATAATAAAAATAGAAAAAAAAAATTTATGATAAATTTATGATTATTATGTTTTTGTAACATTTTAAGTATCCTTTTGTCAATTTCCCTTCTGTAAGTGATACAGCAACTTTATTCCTTTAAAGTGGGAATGAATGGCAACAAAGAATGCATAATTTTTATGAAGGATGACTGTCGCTTTTTGTTTGTTTATTTCGAGAACTATCAATTACCTAATTTGCTTTTATAAATGAGCATTAAAACTGTTGCACATGCTTGATTGTAAAGTTATTATGAAATTTATAAGACGGGAGATGATGGAGTAACTTTTGATTGTAATTAGAGAGTTTGAATGGGATTGATGTAATTAATTAGGATGAGTTTAATGATTTTGAGTTTAAAGCTTGATAAAGTAATGCGTAATTTGGTGTTATTTTGAGGTTACTTAGCAAAAACGTACTTATTTTGAGGTTACGTAGCAAAAACGTACGTAATTTGAAGTAACGCAGTAAAAAACGTACGTATTTTGAGATTACGTAACAAAAACGTGCGTATTTTGAAATTGCGTAGTGAAACGCGTACGTATTTTGAAGTTGCGAAACAAAAACGTACGTATTTTGACGTTACATAGTTGCAATTCTTACTTAAACGCACTTCTGGCTAAAATTAGTCCAGTAAATCATTAAAATTCATAAAATACAACCCAATACTCATCATCTTATTCATACAGTCAACCCAAAAAACTCCAATTACTCACAACATTCGATCCTCCTTTAAACAATATCAACATAATTGATTAACTCATAATTCCATTACGACATAACCCTATAGATGACTCAGAAAATAAATCCAATCGCCTGTTTACCTCATACAATGTAACTTTTCTCCATCCACAAAGTCTAGCAATACAGAAAACAGAAAAATGCAATTTGTTGATGCCTTGGATAAGCTAATAAAAATAATACATAAATTGAATTTTCTATTCACCGCAGTTGTGATTTGTCGCATGGAATATACATGAGCAAATGAAATTTATAGGGTTCGACAAATATGCGCATATGCATGCATACATGCGCATACAGTACAAATGTATGCGCATACAGTATGCGAATACAATGCATACAAATGCATACAAATTTAAATTTTTAATTCGTTAAAAATCATTTTTTAATCTGTTAAATGAAAATTGGAGGTGAAAATCATATTTTTCAGACTTTTTCATCCTAACTTCATTAATATTGCACGGAAAAATGTGTTAATTAAGGTTTTTTATTCTAATTTAAAAAAATGATACAGAACATTAGATTTTATAGGGTTTTTTTTTCTTAAAAAAAGAGAATTAACTGAGAAAATTACATTTTCTTGATTTTTCAACTTAATATTAGAAAGATAATGCTAAAAAACACACTTTCTAGAGTTTTGTAAAAGTTAAATATGGAAAAATCTTGAAAAATCAAAAAAAAACTATAAATTTGTATGCAAACAATTGTATGCAAACAATGCATATGTATGCGCATATATGCACGTGTATGCGTATGCACGCATATGCGCATACAGTTTTTACGAACCCTAGAAATTTATAATGCTAATGCCTGATCTAGTTAAGTCTATACTGTTTTTCTGGTTTATTCCTTTATTTTTTTGTGTGACAACAAATGTGCAATTTTATGTAAGCAGAAGGAAATTCCTTTTGGGTAAATTTTTGTTCCTTTTTCTTAATTGTTAATCCACCCTTGCTTTATGTTTTGGGTTTGATGTAGTTCTTTTTGTTGTTGGTATTTTGGACAGTATGTTGCAATATTTTGCTGTTTTTGGTGGAATTTTTAATGGAATAAAGGAGTCAGGATTTGGTGTTGTTGGGTTGAAGTGGTCTGTGGTTGGAATTTGATAATACAGGATGGGTTTCGAACCCACGACCTCTCAAAAGAGAACATTTCAGATATTTGGTCTGCTGTCTAACCATTCAGCCATAGAGGCCTTATTCTCGGATCAGCCTACATATATCTCATATTCTACCCTACTGCTTGATACCTAAGAAGCTACTCTATTCGAGCTCTACAGTATTAGCTTTAAGTTGTTATGTTTTATGGCTCAAACTCTGTCAAAAGGCGGCAGCCTTATAGTCAGAATAGGAATCGTGCAAACTAACATATCATTGGATTAGCGGCAATGTTGTGCTCCTTGGAACTAGCTTATATCTAGGACTAGAGTAGCAACGACCTTAAATCAAATACTCTTTAACATCAAGTCTTAAAAAATTGTCAATTCCTCTTAAAAAATGTCGACTTTCTTCCTTCTGTCAACCTCCATCATAGATATTTTTACAGCTCATCCATGCCTCTAACTCTGACAATAATAAAAATATTACATTACATAATAAAGAATAGAAACTTCATCATGTATAGCTTGTTATAGAGCAATATTTATATTCATAATAATAGAATGGAAATAAAATAAATATGCCGAATAAAAACAATTGTTACAGAAAATGTGAGCACAAGCATACAGCCACAAACACACACAAGACATCGAGGAAAGAAAAGGAAGAATTAAATAAAAAGCGACAGTGCTCATAACGACATTCAAATAAATAAAAATGAGAGAGAGAAATAGAAATAAAATAAAATAAATTGGATACAATTTTACACACCAATGAATTTCATTTTGATCATAAAAAGGATAAAAATGTGTATATACATAAAATTGCGTATATTGCCAATTATTTCTTTCTTGTGTCATTATATTTATAGCGTCTGTATTCATATTTTTATTCTTTATTTTTTTGATGAATTTTATTCACTTTTTTTACAGGTTTGAGTGTTTTGAGGAGTTAGTAGGCTGTGAAATGACACTCAGTCCGATGTTAATGTTAGAATTCTAAAAAATTTGAATTTTATTTGACCGTTAAGTTTTAAAATTTTTATTGACCGTTATAATTTGAAATTATTTTGTCCGTTAAATTTGGAAAATCATTTGACCGTTATATTTTGAATTTTTTATGACCGTTAAAATTTGAAATATTTTTGACCGTTAAAATTTGAAATTCTTTCGACCGTTAAATTTTGAAATCCCTTAATGCGCTCTATACCTTCCTCCAAACTCAACACCAAGTCCAATCCTCAACTCATATTATTTTCGTCAAACACTTATTTCACATCAATTCGAGCCTTTCTTTTATTCGAAATTCACTCGCTCGAAAATTTTGATTTTATTTCTTTTATTTTAATTGCTGCTTTGAACCTTTTGTTGACATTTTTTTTTGTGCTTTTGAAGATGATTTTTTTTTTGGAAAAATTTTTCCTTTGTGCAAATTTTTCGTGTGTTTGATGATGGGAAGAAGATGAAGAATTTTATTATATCATCAGACCATAAAGGTTTTTTTGAACACTTGGGGGATCAATGGAACAAGTTTTTGGAATTTTTTTGTAAGGCATGGCATGCTCATTAAAAAATTTACAATTATTAATTGAATTATTTAGAAACTATATTTGTAAGAAAGAGTGATGTAGATGTAACTGTGGAAACATCTAGGAAGACAAACTTCATCTTAAAGGAAGCTATGTGTAGAGATCGAAGGAAAAACTTCTGTTGATGCTGGATATTACAGTTTTTCAGTTTTCAAAGAATTTTTCTATTTTAGGATGATGAATGAACTAAAGTTTCAGTCAAAGGCTTGCTTCTTTGATGACTTGTAAGTTATTTTGAGCTAAATTGCCGTTACCAATGCTGCAAGAGTTGGAAGTTGATTGAATGATGTCTAGTTAGTGTTTTAGTCGACTAGGTACAGTGTTGTCCAAACTGTGTGTTGCGCAATATAGAGTTTTGTGTTGTGCAACGTACAGTTTTGTGTTGCGGCACACCATTTTGAATTGTGACAAACCGTTTTGTGTTGTGACACATCGTTTTGTGCTGTGACACATGGTTTTGTGTTGCGACATACCGTTTTGTGTTACGACACACAGTCCTGTGAACAACACTGCAACAAGGATTACTTCACCTTCACATCCACTCAGTCATATCAAAGAACGAGCATCAAGCAGCACGTTTGCAAATGATTATGCATCCATATTAATATTTTCTACAAAATTTAAGCAATTAAATTGAAAAATCCTATACTTCTTGTTCCTATTCATTTCAATATACTCCAAATGAAACTCAAATATCAAAGCAAGTAGGATTAAGAAGAAGGAAAAGAAGAGAAATTATTCACTGGTTTCTGAAGGATTTTTTTTTTTCATCTCAAACAATTTCTCTTCTTCCTATTTTTTAAGCACAGATCCATTCAGCGAACATTAATTGAAATCGCAACAAACATCAAAGGTAAATAAAACTAGAAAGAGCTTTTTATGTGTGCATGTTACATGAATGTAAAGTATTTATAACAATGTGCTTTTTTGATGACAAGTTGTTGAATCAAATAACTTTTTTTTGCTCTCTCTCTTGATGCTTTGTGCCTTGCTTTTGATGAATTTTTTATTCAAGTGGATGTTTTTCATGGTGATGAGGAGGTTGAGGATAGGTTTTGGTGTGAAGGTTTGGGTTTGTAGCTGAAATTTGGCAGTTTTTTAGTCATTTGTGTGACTGAATTGGTTTAAAATTTACCATTTAAGGCTGTAGGCAAAAATGGACCATTATTGATAGTTTTTGATGATTAATGTCGCTTAATATTAAGATTTTGGATTGTCCTTTAATGGATCCATGTACTGACAAAGTTACAAGCATGTGACAGTATCTGAAGCTCTTCGTGCGATGATCTGAAATTGGCAAAGTCGAGGAATCGATAATTTGAACGTCATGTTTGGGCTCAGATGCTAAAATCCTTTAATTCAGTTCAGTATAGCTCCTAAGCTGATTGTAAGGACTGCTTTTTTATGTGATTGTAATCATATAACCTAAATACCCCATAAAAACACATATTTGTCAGTTAGCATCCCCAAAAATCCATCAATTCCCCACAAATCTCGAAAATCTATCAAATGCGCTCTATCCACCTACCCATATTACTCTTAAACTTGTACCTCCTACAATTTAACTCAATTCACAAATGAGAATCAAATTAAAACATAAAAAATGTACACGAGAAGAAAAAAAATCTTCATTTCCTTTGATCTCTGAATCGCTTTTGCCACGCGTGACTGTCTTTATTCACATGCGTCAAGTCTATTGGTGCAAATGAGATTCAACATACATATATATAAAAAATTTAGAAAGGATTTTCGTCGCATGTTCTATACTTTAATTAAGATATAAAATATGTTAGAGCAATAATAAGTGCCGACATCCTTCATGCCTTTTAATTATGAGTGAAAAATATTCATTGATTGTTCAATTTATTTTTATTCCATGCGACTAAAGTGATCTCCTGTATTTTAAGATATGATTATTATTAATCTACCGTTAGGGTGTTGCCATAGTGCATTGAACTTCACAGATTGCCACTTGTCAGTCCTTCAAATGCCTCCTTCTATATTTTTATCGCATTAGAAACGGCACATTATTACCTAACCTGACGTTATTTTGATGTGATGGAACAAGAAGGAATAAGAAATAATAGAGAAGGGATTTATCCACGGTTGACTTGACTTTTTGCACATTTAAATATCATTAAGGCACCTGTGAGTTTTTATAGATTTTTTTTTATTGTTTGTTCATAACTTAGGAAGGATGTTAGACGACATGGAAATATTAAGGTCACTAATTGGACGTAGATTAGGAATTTTCTAAAGTGATTTAGACAGGTATTGAATTTTGAGGTTATGTTACATTTTAAAGCAGTGGTGGAGAATTATTGCTTTAAAAGTATAAAGGATGACTCTTGCCATCTTTTTATACAGGAATATAAAGTTTTCAATGCTTGAAAATGCTTACTTATTGAATAATAGCCAAAAAACTTTTCGAGGTGAGCAAATTTTGAACCTCGACCGAAACCGCACACGGCGTACGGCAACTGACATTTCTAATATTTAGTGGACTTTGTCTCAGCACAGAGATTGCTCATCGCAGCTTTAAGCCAATTTTTATGTCAAAATTAAAGCACATCGACTCATTAAAAATTCTCATCATCCAACATGTCTCCAATGAGTCATGAAAATTACGTGACATGTACAATTTTCAACAACAAATTTTTTTTTATTTCCTCCATCGATCCAAAAAGCATCGTTCAGTCATAGCCACATTATGCATGCAAAATTACGGAAACATAATATTTGCATATAAAATCATTTTTCCATCGATAAAGTTTCACATGGTAGACTGTATCTCTCACTCACTCATCATGCTTTCATCCAGTCATTGCTGAATCATTTTGGTTATGTATGTTGAGCATGTGCAATTTGTGTACGTACATATGTAGAAAAAAAAACTTACACAAATGCTTCATAATAACATAAACATTAATCTAATTGCTGAACATCAATCATGTGTATATCCGTATAATTTTGTCATGGAATTTCATTAAAATTGACTTTACTGCTTTTGCCAAATATATATATGCTTCAAACTCAATTTATTGATCATGTCTGTGTTACTATTAAGCATAGTTGATGTATCTTCCGTGGAAAATTCAATTAAGTTTCTAATAATTAAACTATAGTTTTTTATTGGATGAAATCAAGCATGAATATGTATAAAAGTTAATTACTATGTGATGTTTTAAATTTTTTAGGGAAATTAATGCGTAATTTGCTAGGTTATGTTGATGTTTTGATAGATTTTAATCAGCTTTTGTTTGAAAATTCACATTATACTCAACATTAATGCTTTAAAAGGATATAGCATGATGCTTGCCATCTTTTTATACAATAATATTAAGCATTTAGTGTTTTAAAATGCTTACTGATTGAAAAATTGTCAAAAAACTTTTCGAAGTGAGCAAAAACACGTGGTTTTGAAATTTGAATTTAAAAAATCCGTTAAAAATTAAAGTCAATTATATTAGTTAATAGCAACACATAAATCGGAAATAGAACATATTTAGGTGTTAAATAATTGTAACAAACTCACCACGCTTCTGTATCTCATCCCTCGTCAAAGGTCCAGTGAGTTGTGCCGATGTAGGTGTTGGAGGTAATGAAAGGTGTGTTGGTGCTGTATTACTTGTCGGATACCATGCCCATCCACCTGATTGACCATTAAACATTCGAAGCTTATCATAAACGGAGTCACTTTGTGACGATTGTTGCTCTTTTTGTGATGCCAAATTCCTTAGTACCCGATTTATTGATGAAACCTGTAAAAGATTTGTAAGCAAAAAAATAAATTGACGATCCTTTATAGTCTGAAATTCTTGTGTCTGATTTACGCAACACTTAACAATTTTGATGCTCAACCCCTACAATATGCAATAGAAAAAAAACTTCTTCATACTAGAAAATCTACAACATTGAATATGAATTGTTAGACATTGTCGATATGCTTGTTAGACATGAATGTTGAATAATAAATTTTATACACATGAAAAAATTTTACACCAAGTTTTAAACTTTACGTAAAAGTTAAAAAATAATAATTTTTAATGAGGCTTTGTTGATTTTGTAGTTTTGGATAAATTTTATTACATGTGTAAAGTGGAAGTAGATGTAAAGTTTTTTTCGGTTACATTGTGTGAATTTTAAATAAAATTTTTGAATATTCTAATTAAAAATTTATGGAATAACGAATAAAATGAATAGTTTGAATGAATATATAAACTTAATTTATGTGCTTGATGCTGATAATATACTGGCTTACTTATTTGGTTTTGAGAATGAATATTCATAAAAATTTTAACTTTAAAAGGTCGTTAAAAATTTGAATTTCGTGAAACCGTTAAAAATTTGAATTTTTAAAATGTCGTTAAACATTTAAATTTATGAATACCGTTGTTCGAAATTTGAATTTCAAGGATCCATTAAAAATTTGAATTTTGAAAAATCGTTGCAAATTTGAATTTTTAGTGACCGTTAAACTACAAAATGTGTCAACCTTTAAGAATTTCCAACTTTTCCCTTTAATACCCAACAAAAATTCCATCTCAGATCTTCCGAGAAATACAAAATGACGTCTAAAGCTGTAAAAAATTATGCAAAAACACCCTCAATTTACCTTCCAGACACAAAAGTATGAAAAATTCAAAAAATAAGCAAAAAAATTCGCAAAATAAAAAAAAGAAATCAAAAAAGGTCTGACACCGACGTTAATGCTATCCAATCCACACTCACACAACTATACACAGAAAAATTTCTCATTTGGGCAAAAAAAAAAGGCTTACAGAGAATGAAAAGTGAAATTTTTGTGTATGTTGGGATTAAGCCTTTGGGATAATTTGTTGAACTACGAATGGTCATCTCATTTAAATTCTTCACATTTTCCGAGCATTTTCACTCCTTTTTTTTGCCATGCCTCATTCCATTACTTTTTTAAAACTTGAAGCTGAATAAATACAAATTTTGTGTATTTTTTGTTCATCCACCGTAATAAATACACAATGTAGACCAGGCATGGCCGGCATGTGCATGAAATTTTTTACGCAATTTTAAGCGTTTCGTCTATTTACTTTAGATTCTGGGGTTTTTCTCATTGAAAATACAACATTGATGCTTATTCTGTATTTTAAGTCACGCTACAAAGATTTTTCTGCATTTCTTCTTGCTTCTTTTTTTTTGGTATGTTGAAAAGTCAAACAATGAAATGAGAAAATTTTTTTTGTGTATTTTATTCTTGAACCTCAACGCATTTGGGAATTTTTGATGGAAGTTATTCTTTTAGTTGAGTTTTGTGAATATTTGATAATTTAAGGTTGTAATTTTGGATTTATGATTACTATGATGTGAATTTGTAAGGTTATGTTAATATTCTGATAAATTTTGAACAGTTTTTATGGAAAATTCTACTTTTTTCTCAATATTCGTACTTCAAAAGCATTCGATATGACTTTTGCCATCTTTATATACAGTAATTCGAAGAATTTGACAATTAGAACTGCTTAACTATTGCAAAGTAAGCAAAAAACTTTTTGAAGTGAGCAAAAACACGTGTTTTTGAAATTTGAATTTTTGTGTACAAAAACTTGGTTTGTATGATTACCAGAAATGCTAAGACATAGGTTCAAGTCCTTTTAAGTCAGAATTCTATTAAATTTGTTATTTTAAATCATAATTGCTTAGCTTATCTCTATTTTTATATGAAATTAGCTATAAATCAGTCAAATTATCAAGTCAGATTCATTTCAAGGACATCAATCCCCTCTAATTACACGATCAGCCCAGACAATTACCATAAAACTCCTCGAAAATATTTTAGAAGCCATTTTAAATTTTATCCAAGACATTCCCTTTTATCATCCAAAGTACCATCAAGTGCCTCAAAAATCTCCATTTTCATTTGCAAAAATTCCTTAATATCAATGTAATGATTATCCTTTTAAATCTCCTCAAGATGAATGTTCGGCATTTTTATAGTCCACAAAAAAAAAACTTCTCTTTATGCTCCGCTCAGAGTATTCATTACAATTGTCTGTACAGAAAGGACCACTCGATTTGAATATGTATTTTTGAGCCTCAAGTACTTTTTACATTGTATGTCTTATCGTCCTTTGTATGGACGTATGTACTTAAATAAATGAATTTTTCTAGTTTGGCTACTTAAAAGTATTTCTATTTTTTGGATATACAGAACCAAAAAATGGACAAAGGATAATTGAAATGAGTAAAAAAAAAACCCCGACATAAGAAAGCACTTAAGTATGTTTTTCATTCTAATCTAATATCCCCACCTATATTAAGGATTGTTTTCATTCTGTAATTTAGAATGTGGTGCTTAAGCTTTAAAATTGATCCCTTTTTTTCGGTACTCTTTTTTTTTTGTAATCCCTGATCTGTTTCTGTTTGGAATTTTCGCATTATTCTTAGTCTTTCTGTTCTTCTTGTTCTTACTATCTTTACATCCATTGATCTCTTTGTTTTTTTATTTGGAATGGAATAGTTTGTTTGAAAGGATGAATAGCTGGATATTGATATGCATCTGGTTTTGAGTGACTTTGAGTACTTGAAGCTGATTGTCGGTAGATTTTGAAGGAGTGATTGGAATTTTTGGATGGAAGTTTTGGAATCTGGCATTTTTAGAGGAATGTAGAGCTTGGTTTATGCAAATTTGGGAATCGAAACTATTCCACTTGAGGATGCTATGCTAGATGACATTGCAATCTAGTCTGACTATTTCATTAGTTCTTATATAGCGCGAACCAAGCGGTATCTGATTGACAATAACAGTTGCCTTGTGTTGGATGTCATATGACATGGTCTCTTCTACACCATGTGACATAGCCTGTTGAACACCATGTGACATGACTTCTTGGACACCATGTGACATGGTCTCTTGAACACTATGTTGCATGGCCTCTTGGACACTATGTGATAAGGCCTCTTCAACACCATCGGCCTGTTTCACTAAAGTGGATTATCCTCATTTTCGGATTATCCACTTCAGTTTTTTGAAAATATCTCTAACATTTTGAGAGTTTTCAAAGATATACTATGTGATACTTGTAGAGTACACTCAAACCTATATTTTCGTACATTTGGGATTTTGGGCTCTCAACTATTGGCAAATTTATTAAATTTATTTCGGTAAATCTACTAGATTTGACAGAAAAATTGAATAATTAATACATCTTAAGGACTAACAAAATTCCAAATATACAGAATTATCACGGCTGGGTCATATTATTACAAACTAAAAACAAAAATATTAGAACTCTTAAAATGTTAAAAATATTTCCAAAAAACTGAAGTGGATAATCCGAATTTGAGGATAATCCACTTTAGTGAAACAGGCCGCATGTGACATGGTATCATAAACACCATGTGACATAGCCTCTTGGACACCATGTGACATAGCCTCTTCGACACCATGTGACATGACTTCTTGGACACCATGTGACATGACTTCTTGGACACCATGTGACAAAGGCACTAGGACACCATATTTCAGCTTCTTGCCTGTCATGAATAATTTATGCCGATCAGGCTTGAATGTGAAAATTCATGTAAATTATTGAACCTTCAAACCTTAAACATCTGAACCTCTCATTACACCCTCAATCCCATCAATTACAAGAAATGCCATAAATAATCCCTCAACATCATCATAATTCAAATTTCATTTGTAATTTAATAATTTTTCTTTATTTCATTAAACTCATAGCGAAATCTTCACATCCAAAACAAATCATTTACATGAAAAAAATCAGCACAACATGAAAAATTACCCACACATTTGTAAATGTGACAAATACAGCAAAAAAGAAGAGAAATAAATAAAAATTTCTAGTCGAGAAATGGAAATTAGAAGAAAATTCACATTTATTACATCCATTTCTATTTCCAACGCACCAAAAAAAAGGGGGAGAATTTTCCGGAATAGGAAAAATGCCAAAATGGAAATTCTTTTTTTTTCCCTCGTGTAAAAAAAGTTTTTTAAGGCTTTTGACTGCTCGACGAGCAGGAAAAAATGGGGGATTTCATGCTGCATGTATATGCACGGAATGAGAATTATTATCATCGACACACACAATACAAGGAAGACTTTTACTGCGCATGATTGAACAAGAAACATTCTTTTGTAAGGAGGACGGGGGGGATACACATCTTTTATGTATAATCATCATCATCATCATCATCGTCAGTTCTTGATGTAGGATTTTTCTTCTTCAATTTTTATGTCGACGTTAAGGAAATTTTTCGAAGGTTTGATGGGATTTATAGGCGCATTTTATGCTGGAGATTCCTAAACAGCACAAGGTATTTGATCCCATTGCATGATCCTATTAACCACTAAAGAGGCAAAGTTGCCCTGACCGTACCATGATAGCTGATTTTGTGTCAATTCTATAACGTAAAATGATCTTCGTCACATTGTGCTGTTCAGATTTGTCGGTTTTTGGTTAGTAATTAGCAGTAATATCAACCCCGCACTGGAATGAGCTCAGAGGAGCCGAGAAGGGGAAAGGATATATGGGGATGAGTAAAATGGTACATCCCCAAATGGATGTATCTAAAGCGTCTATCTACCGTGCCATGTTGTATCACGACTGGAGAAATCAATCTCAGAAATCAAAGGATTCGAACCTTCAAATATCCACCAAATCTTAATTTCTTCCTAATCTTCCTAAATATCTCCTCCGACAAAATGCAAATCACTTTACTCAAACCTCCCCATCATCCTTAAAAATCCAGTTATACACAAAATATAGGAATCACTGTATTGGTTGATGTGTAAAGCGTTGAATGTGTGTGCTGTGAATTTCTGATTTTTTCCTTTCCATCATTGAATATTTTTTTCATGTGCAGAACACAGAAGCAAATTGCTTATGGATGAAAAAACTTCAATCTTTAAAGTTCCTCTTTAATATCAAAAAAATTCTCTTTAATTTTAAGGAAGAGACTGAAGCAATGACTCATCAAAAATACTGCAAACTTTTTTCCTCTCCAGACAATCCAAGGAAGAGTTTTTTGTGCAGCTGTAGTAAAAAATAGAAGTTAAATCTACAGTAAAGTGATAGCGAAAACAAGGCCAAATTGTTGGATAAAAATAGAAAAAAAAGCAGCACAGCACAGAGAGAAGGGTTTTAAAAATTAATTGACCAGACTTTAAAGAGAGCAAGTTAGACACACGAGAGCTGAATAGAGAAAGTTTTTTTTGGTGTTGTTGGTAGCTTTTTATGCTTTAAACTTGATAGTTTTATGTTGTGTGCTTTAAAATTTATAGTTTTGAGCTTTAATGGATGTTTTGTGGATTTTTAGGTGCTTTAAACGGTTATGGACAAGCTTGACACTCTTTGGTGGTCAGCCTCGATCAGAACCGTACACACTATATGGTTCACGACATTTCAAGTGGTCCTCGACACACAGATTGTTCAAAACTGCCTTAAATGTCAAAAATGAATACTTCATGCTGGATATGTAGCTATTCTGGTATAAAATCCTATTTTCTGTTGCATATTGCCTCCCATACCCCATAAAATAATACATAACAGCTACTCACACTTGGAATATTATCACTATTGCATACACCTTCCGATAACAATCGATCACGGATTTCCCATGCAAATATCGACGGACATTCACGCTTATAATCAGCAATTTTAGACACAACATTTGCTGTTGCAACTCTCGGCTTTGATCCGCCTATGGCTCGTGGCTTTATTGAACCGGTTTCATAATATCTAAATTAATAAAATTTTATTAGAAATTTTGGATATAGGCACACAAAAATATTTGACATGATTTAATTACCTTCCTAGTATTTTGCTAACACATCCATTCGAAACCTGTAATATGCGCGAAATATCACATGGTCTGGCTCCTGAATGAGCTAATTCAACAATTTTTTGTCTAGTTGAGTCTGGCAGTGGTCGACCTGAAACAGTTTGATTGGAAAAAGAGAAAGTTTCTCGATTAGCATAATTTTTGCGGATGAATTAAGTTGGGTTTTTGAAATTTGAATTTGAGAAATCCGTTAAAATTTGAATTTTTAAAATCCGTTAAAATTTGAATACTAAAAATTCGTTAAGATTTGAATTTTTGGAATTCATTTAAAATTTAAAATTGAATTTCAAAAATTAAATTTGCCGTAAACATTCAAAAAACAAAAATTTGTTAAAAATTCAAAAAATAGTTAAAAAATTCAAAAAATAAAAAGCCGTTAAAAATTCAAGAATTAAAAATACGTTAAAAAATTCTCACCATTCACATAAACACCGCCCAGCTGATTGATGCCACTGTGACCAGCGGATGAACATCCAAATAGTGATGTTTGACCAATCGCTGCATGTCCATGCATTTTGTCATGCATCGACGACGGTATGTCCCAGTATGAAAGAATATTGGAGGCAATTTTGTATAACTTTTTCTTAAATAAATTTTCGTATCTTTTTTTGAGGTTTTTTGTTGTATTTTATTTTATATCCTTTTATATTTCGTTTGCTGTACGCTGTCTCCTTTATGGCGTAATCTACTGCTATAATTCGCTACTTTATGGCACCATCGAATGTCTGGGAAATAAATAAAAAGTAGAATATTATTGTTATGTTGCATAAAAAATTGCATAATTTTACAGTTGGAAATAAAAGGAATAAATACACAAATCGATTTCATGACAATTACAAGCGACTAGCATTCGTGCAATAAAAACCGGATTATAGCATGTTGAGCAATTTTTCTCTATATTGAGTTGTACACACAGTTTGAGAAGGATTGATTATTGAAGTCACGTGGCAGTTTGTTGAATAATTTTTTTCACAAAATTTTCTTTCTTTTTTTTTCTAATAAAAAATCCATTTATAATAAGAGCTGTCAAAGCAAAATCAGGAGGGGGTTCGTCCTTCCTGTTCTCCTGTACATATAACTGGTAACTACTATTGATATGTTGTCGCTTACCATCTTGTATAACATCTCAATTTGAGAAGAGTACGACGAATTTTTTGTTGCTGTACCATGACTTCACTCAAGCGTGGAATTCAGCACGCGACAGTCTCACTCAGTTTTTCTTGTGATGATTTTCAGTTTAACCATCCATGAAACATTTCAAAGGAAATTTATTGTGCAAGAGTATAGATCGGGTAATGGACCCTTGGAAGTATTTGTTTTTAGCGGGATATTTGAGGGATTGTGGATTTTGAGGTTATGTCTGACTGGGTTTGTGGTGTCTGATTAGTCAAATTTACTGAAATTATCAATTGCCAGTTTGTTTTGAGTTTTATTTCAATTTGCTCTGAGTTTGAACTCAATTCGCTTTTAATTTGCCTGATTTGAGAATAATTTGATATAGATTTGCTCCAATTCGCTCTCAATTTGCCTTAAACTGACTAACCTCAATTTGCTCTAAATTGAATTTTCTTTTCTTTACGTTCATTCAATTTGCTCTTTACCTTGCTCCCAATTTGCTCTGAATCATCCTAATTAAAATTCAAAACTCCTCAATTCGCCTCAAATTTCCCATCAATTCGCACCAATTCGCTTTCAAGTTGCGGAAATTTGCCCAAACTTTTCAGGATTCAACTTAATCCAATCAGTAACTAATCCAAAAATGCGCTTCTGTCACCCACAAACCAACATGATTATCCACCCAAACTCCCATCTGAAGAGTGCATTTGATGTCGAAATAATGACTTTGATTTTTCTTCGTTTCTACTTTTAACAAAGCATTTCTCTTAAATAAACAAAAAGCAACAACAATCAACATACAGTACGATTAATAACGACGTATGAAATTGCGTGCGGTTGACTAATAAAAATCATCATTATGAGGCATCCGATTGTGAAACGGAGATAACTTCTTTAGATTCCTTGTTGTTCAAATCAAATGAGAAAGCAGGCAATAATGGACCGGATAATTTAGAAAATGTTCCTGCATGACTGATTTTCAATAATTTTCAAAATGCAACTTTTCGTCTCTGCAGAAAATATCCAAAAATATCTTGACATGTCTGTCCTGAGAATACAGACCCTTAATGGTCATGTAATTCTTTGAAAAAATAATTTTGAGAATTTTAATTGATTTCTCATGTGAATGCTTCCGAGAAGGTTATTTACTGATCATTAAATATGTAATAGCATGTGTGTTGGTTTTATGCACCATTGAATGGCGCTTCGAGGATGTTTTTCATGAATGAAGGAAAATTTTATTGATTTTCTTAAAGTTTTCATTTTTGTTTTTATGGGAATTAGGGAGGTTTTGTGGATGTTTGTTGAGGTTTTAAAGTCTTTAAAATGATGTGATTTTGCAAAATATTCAATTTTATCCAGATTTTAGTTGATTTTAAAAAATTTTGATGTTCAAAATTTGAATTTTTAAAATTTTCAAAAATTTAAAATTTGAAAAGTTTGAAATTTTAAGGTTTGAAACAAATTAAATTTTTCAAATTTGCAACAAATTTGCATTTTTCAAACTTAAAAATTGTTTAAATTTCTAAAATTAATAATTTTTTAAATTTTCTAAATTGAAACTTTTCATATTTAAAAGTTCGAAAATTTTCAAATTGAAATTTTTAAAATCTTCAAAATTGGATTTTTTTAACTTGATAAAATTCTAAAATTTAAATTTTTATACTTTTAAAGTTTAAAATTTTCAAAGTTTCGAAATTTAATTTTAACGAATTTTCCAAATTTTTAAAATTTGAATTTCTTAAATTTTCAAAATTCAAATTTTTTCAATTTTTTAAATTTTTCAAATTTGATTTTTTTAAATTTCAAAACTTTGCAATGTTTCTTCAATTTTCAATATTATTTGCAATTTCTAATTCACTTTCCAAAATCATTTCACCCTAGTCATAGTCCTGCAAAATTGCAATCAAAATAAATCGCATAAATCCACTCATTACAAATTATTACTGTTATTATTACTGCAAAATTTTATATTCCTTTCAAAAATAAAAGTAATAAAAATTTTCTCTGCTTTGATTTGATTTTCTCTAAAAATCCCTCTCGATAATAAATTTTAAAGTCAAGAGGACCCTCTTCTCTCACATTCATCCATTGCACATCGAGAGTGCTCACAATATTTTGCGTTTAAATCACATTAAAATCAATTAAATTGTAGATATCTCATAACATAGTCAAGTGTAAATTACAAAAATTCTTTCCCTATTGAATTTGAGGAGAGATTTGAATTCTTATGGGGATGTACGGAAGTTACGTCTTGGATAAAATAGCATATTTGGACATCCAACCCTCACTGTACGCTGAGACTATATGGTATTGGCATCAAAGGGTAGTCTTGGTCTAGGTCCTCCTTCCCCCCTCCTTCCAGGCGTTACCTAACTTCCCAACAATCCCTCCTTAGACTGATGTTCCTTGACTATCAACTATACAAACTGCATTCAAATCTTGAACAAGAATTTTCCTTTATTTAAAGTTTTTCAAGATTAATTCACGGCGATAAAATAAATTTTCAATTCCATTATTTGATTTTTGTCGCCCTCCTTGCAGTCACACTCTATCCAGCGACAAAGGAAGTAAAAGAAAATTTTTTTTAATGTTTTTGACTCTTTCGATGCAGTTAATAAAAAAATTTCAAATTTTCAAGAGTCTGGAACGTAATTTGTTTTTATAATGTTATGCTGAATATGCTGAATATGTAATGTGGATGTAAGTGAGTCAATAATTGCAGAAAAAGGGGACGAGATAAAATTTAAAGGAACATAAAAAATATACAAAAGCGGAAATATCGTGTTCATGAACGATTGCCTTTGCCGACCCCTTTTACTATGCCTACATATTTTTATTTATCAAAGGGATGAAAGTCACCCTCAACTTTATCTTCATCTATAGTCATCATTATCATTTACTGTTTATTATTGTCACATGAAAAATGTTGATCGTTATGCCTTTTTCTCATTATGTAATTTTCGTTGTCAGTAACTGACTGGATTTTTTGGTTGTTGCACTTCATTTGAGGATGGAAAATTGGTGGGAAAAAGTCTTGATGTTGATGACTTGAATGTGGATTTTTTTGGGATTTTTAATGAGGAAATTGTGAAGATTATTAAAATTTTGTTTTTTTTTAAATTGAAAATTTAGTTTTTAAAATTTCAAATCAAATTTAAAAAAACTTAAAAAAATTTAAAACAATTTAAAAATTCAAATAAAATTTAAAAACTTTTTATTTTTTTAATTTTCAGAATTTAAATCGAATTTAAAATTATTTTAAAATTTTTTAAAATTAATTTTGAATTTTTGAATTTATTTTCAAATTTTTTTAAATTTTTAAAACAAATTTCAATTATTGAAAAACAATATTTGAGCTTAAAGTCACCCCCATCCAAGTCCCCACACAACAAGACAAGACATCTGGCAATTTAAAATATTGCATATAATTAAAAATATGTAAATTAAAGACAGAAACATCAATATTGTTATTATATCAGCATCATTAGCATCTTTAGTCAATATTTAAAATTCCACAGTGCCTTTAACATGAAATTTCGTCTCTCATTTCACCCTGAAATAATAATTTTCGAGTATACATAATGAAAATATTTACTCAAATTCTCAATGTGCCATTGATTAATATTCAACATCATGTCGACTGATGATGATGCATATTGAAATGATTGTAAATAAAATGTAAATACTAAATAAACTTTAACGTACTTTTTGGCATCGTCTTTGAGTGCTGATCAAATTTAATTTTCATTATTTTTCAGTTTTATTTTGTTGTTGCTGGGATTCATGAGAGAATTGATTTTAAAAACGGAATAAATGATGCGATTGTTGACTTTTTGGAGTTGAAATGAAAATTTATCTTTGGGCAATACTTTAAAAGTGAAATTTGAGGTTTTTTTAAATTTTTATTTGAATTTTTAAATTTTTAACTTTTAAAAATTTAATATAAATTTTAAAAAAATTTGAATTTGATTTGAATTCAAACTTTTGAATTTCTAAAATATTTTTTGAATTTTTAAAATTTACTTATACTTTTTTTAAATTTTGAATTTTGTTTTAAAAATTCAAAAAAAATGTTGATAATTTGAATAAGGTTTAAAAATATTTAAAACAAATTTATATATAATTTATAAAAAAATTTCAAATTTAATTTTAAAATCTAATAAATTTCAACCTTAATCATAACTCCATCAATAAATCCCACACTAATCCCCAAAAATTAAGAACTTTATCACCTTCCACAATCACCTCCACCAGCACCGACCTCATAAAATTCAATTTCCATTCATCAACAATTCAATTATAATAAACACAATAAGAAAAGGAAACAAAAGCAATGCCATGAGCCAAAATATTTCGCACGACTGAATGACGAGTATGTATCCATAAAATAAATATAAAGACAAAATTTATAGAAATAAAACAAATTCCTTCTTTCACACTCAGCCGTACCTCATAATTTTGATAGTCATCAAGAATTCATAATGCATTATACGTAAATGTACATGAGAAGGACCTCCTATATATTATTTCAAATCTACCTAATGTCATCAAGATTATTTCCATTTTTCATGACATATACACACTAATAAATTCATGTCTTATGATGAAAAAGGACAAAATTATGCAACATGATGATGACTGACTTCATAATTTGATTAATATTATTTAGACAATTTTACTACTTTTGGGCAAATGCCAACAATGCTTCCCTTTTTACTGAGATTCTTATCAAATAATGAAACTTCCTTTTTTTGTGAAAATGGTCATAAATATTGATGCTGTACAGAATAAGTAAATATGTTTGTCTTGTTGAAAAGTTATGTCATGGGTTGTTGTCATCATGTGAGCATGTAGATGTGAATGTGTTGAAAATTATGAATTAGATTGGATATATATATTGTGTAGGATTTTAAGGAGGATGTGAATTGCATATTATTAAGTAATAAATTGTTTTATATGTTTTATGACAATTTAGAATGAATTTTAGATTGAATTGTTGTCTAATTTGTGATATTGAAGCAAGAATCTAGTCTATTTTGTAATATGTGATACAATCTAGTCCAAATTTTTAGAATCTAGTCCATTTTATTAGAATTAAGCAGAAATCTATTCCAATTTACTCAAATTCATGAAGAATCTACTCCAATTTATAAAATATAGAAAGAATCTAGTCCATTTTGATAGAATTGACACAAATCTAGTCCATTTCTCCAGATTCTCAACTTTTAGTCTAGTAAATTTCATAAAACTCAATAAAAAGTCAATTAAACCACCAAAATTCGATTTCAGCCCACAAAATTTCAAAAATTAAACTCAAAATCAATTTCATCAACCTTTAAATCCACAAACAATCCAAATAAAAATCCATTTCCATCAAACAACTTCTCAATTATTCCAAGAACATAAAAACAAGAAATAAAGCAAGAATCATGTGTTGAAGACTCGAATCTCCTTACATATTGACATATATCTGTATTGAATCTGTCATATATTTTTATATCATTTTTTTCTATAGAATCAATCCAATCTGTCAGCAATTGATGTGTGTCTCACGATAGAAATTTCTTTATGCTTACTTATTTTGAGAATCTACAAGAAAATCGCATTTTCCGCTAGCTTGAATTTCTTTTCAATTCCTCTATTCTACTTTTTTTTTGTGTATACTGTACACAATCCAGAAAGTGTTGTCTGTTTCTCACTTCGTACTGTAAGCTTGCTGAGATGCTGAAGAATGACGAAAATCGTATTTTGAAATGTGTGTTATTTAAATGTAATGCAAATGCTATTGATTTATGTATTTTGAAGAAATTTAGATTAAATATGAAAGGAATAAAGAAGAATCAAGATGAATTGATGAATTGAATGGATTTTCGTGGAAATTCGGATGAAAGTCGATGAAAATTGGAGTCTTTTTTGGATTATGAAGTAAGTCATGGGAAATGGAAAGTGAAATCAGTCATGACTTAATGTAGTAGGTCTATAGGAATCAGAAGAGTATTCAGAGGAGGAAGGGTTTGCCGGTCAACACCCTCTTGCTACACCTCTTTTAGGAATCCTCAATATCATCATAATTCGTCATTAAAATGAACAAAACAGCCGTCAGGCACCTCTAAGACGTTTAACAGTCAACACAGCAACGAACTAGTGCCCTATCTGATTATATTGTGCCCCTCGGGCATTCTATTATCATTTTAAAGTACATAAACATCCATAACAACAAGAACAAATCTCATATCCACTTTAAAAAAAAATTGGATCGACAAACAAAAATCAATTTTTGCACCACATGATTTAAAATGAAATCAACCACTTAATTAAGCATTTGAATTTTACATTATTTTACATCCCTAGTCAGCATAGTCTACCAGCTAAAAAAACTGCGAAAAATTCTCTAATATTTTCCATTATTATTGCACATAGAAATATATTTTTTGAAGTATAGTTCAAGTACCTTACTCTTTCATAATTCCATGCACTTAATTTCAATGAGGAAAATCTGTACGAGGGGATAGAAAAGAAATTGGATTTCAAGTACATAAACGGAGTTTGGTGATGGGAAAAATAATAATGACAAGTGAAGGATGGATTGGATTTTTGTGGATGGAATCTTTATGGATGTAAGTTTGATTCCTAATGAAATCAAGAATCTTAGGCATTTTACTGTGGAGTATTGCAGGACCCAAGTTCGATTCCCAATTAGACCAGAGTCTTAGGTCAAAGACGCTAATGTGCAGCGGCACACAGTTGAACAGCACTGATATAGATCCTAAATATTCAATAATTATCCCCAACTCCATAACCCGACCATAAAACAACAATAAAACCAACTCACAAAAACTCTTTCAACTCGTTAACTTGAATGACAAATTTTCGTGTCATTTAATTCAATAATTGGAAGAATAGTGGCTGGAAAACAAGCAACAAAGACGACAATAAAGCATAAAAACAAAAAATTTCTCCCAAGAGACATAAAGACGATGCTGTTGATGATGTCATTATAGCCATAACTATTAAATTTACAAAAAAAAAAATAAGAAGGAAAAGCAAATTTATTGACACAGTGTGCAGCCACACACACAAGTGGGACGTGCAAATAAAGAGTTAATGGAGACATCATCATTATTAGTTTAGTAAGCGCTATAAATCCTAATAAAATTTTTGCAAACGTGTGTCGTGCACCATCCTGTGTCAGCAATTGAGTCTCTTGTCGGATCGCCTCGAGGGAGAATTTTGTGGAATGAATTTTATTGCTTTAGATTGTTTGCTTTATTGTCTATAAGAAAATCTTTGTAGGAAATGGAAGAAATTTAATGAGAATTATTAAGTCTTTAAGAGATGAAGTTAAAGGAAAGGATTATGCAATTTTTCAATGCTGCATTGTTGTTGAGTTTTTTGAACTAAATTTTCTAGGTCAGATTAGGAATTGAATTGATTGTCGGTGAATTTTTTGAGGTTAGAATTGATTTTAATGGGATTCAATAAGGATTAAAGTTTGAGGATTTATGGGGTTTGAAGGTATTGGGATAAACACTTTGTTGGATTGAATCTATTGAGTTAGGAATAATAGATTTTTGATTGAAAATTGGAACTAGTTGATGGATATTTATAGAAATTTTACGGTTGCTAAGCTTACTTGATGCAATTCTTTTATGCGAGTAGTCTGACTATGTCGCTATAGTTTGAACAGTTTTGAACTTTTGTGATCAATTTGGACCTTGTTCCTAAATTCCACACTTTCAACATCAACTCAATTCATTCCTCATTTTGACTACTTAATCCAAGAGCCCTTCTTTCACATATATCAAGTTCCTTACCAATCCACTGCACAACACCACATCCTCTATTTATAAACAATCGATTTTCATTTCAATTCACTCTAAAATTACCTACAATACAATTTATTTTAATCATCTGAAGCTGATTAGAGGTGTTGAAGCCACAATTTCCTACTCCTATATATCAGATATGATTTGACAAAGGCAATTAACAGAAAATGACAATGATATGAATTGTGTATAAAATTAAAGCTTGGTAGACAAAAGAAGCTCAATTTTATTGAAAAATCAGTAATCTGATGATTGAATCCAATTAGCTGTCGCGTGTTTGTATTCATGGCTTCATATTTATTATGATAATATTGTTGATTTAATGCCGGTGGAAGTGGATTCTTTTGTAATGTGATAAAATTTCCCAAAATTAGGAATCTAGAAATTCCTGCGGCAGATATTCAATATCTCAATAGATTTCTACGAATTACTAGCTTAATGTTATGGATTAATAGTAATTGATATCAAAAAAGGAGGTCTTAAGTTCCGCGACACACGTTCCAATTACAACTTTCACACTTTCTATTTGTTTGGCTTTCGATCGGTGCTGCACAACTACTTAAAAGGATCAAGATTATCGCCTTCCATTCGAAATTCTTTAAGTACGCGTGACTTTATGCTGTTCTATTTGTAAAAGTACAATAAAATATTAATTTACATTCGATTGAAATTCTTGGTAAAGAAATTTCTTTGTGGAAATGCCACAAAAGACGATGAAACTTGAGACTTTTGAAATGGATTTATTACCTTTAGTGTTAATTAACTTGATTTTAGAACTGGATTAATTAAGGTAATGGAGAATTTTGTATTGTGGATGTGTATTGTTGTGGATTCTATGGAATGGAAATGAATTAAAGTTAATTTAATTGAATTTTAATTGAATTTTGGGAGGTAGCTATTGAGTAAGTAAGTCGGGAAGTGTGTCAGATTGTCGCTGACCATCTAAGATATATAGGCAGTCAGGCACTTTGCCAACTAGTTAGCATTCTACAGTATACAAACAATAAACCTTCAGGATGGCCCGTAAGTGTTTAGGAGAATCATCCAAACACGTAAAGAGCTAGCCAATACCAAATACAGTGAGTATGACATCCGATCCAAACCAATAGAGTGAACTAGTCACTCAAACAATCAGTCAGATCACCAGACAAACAACTAGCACCAAGAAAACACTGAAAATTGCAAGCTGGCACCTTAGACAACAATCTAGTACCCTAGACGACCAATCAATTGGTATAGACAATCAACCAGCACTCTAGACATCAAGCTAGCCTACCAAACAGCAAGTCAGTCAATAATATTGAATTATACTCATCATAACCTTATTATATGTGCTACAAACCACTTCAATCCATCAATTGATAACTGTTAATACCTCCCTTAAGCTACCCAAATACTTCACAGGTAATAAAATTGATTCCAAAACAAAAAATTTCCCATGGCCATAAAATTAAGACACCTACTGGATTAAGACCTCCAACTAATCTTTATAAATCCACAATAGTAGCAATTTCAATCATAATTTTTGTTGATTTTATTTTTTGAAGATTCACAGGTAAATATTCTATCCAAAAATATATTTCTGGGCATGTTCATGTCAGACCTCCATCTAGTAATTTGATTCCAAACAGTCCAATCATTCATTCAATGTCACAATAAAAAATATTCTTTCACTTTCAATTATGATGACCCCCAAACAAGTTAAAACACACACACACAAGCTGTATGTACTAGAAGTGTCTCGAAAGATAATGAGAATCAGATAATAGACAGCAAAACTGTTACAACTCAATCGAAATATTTCCAGTTTATAGACTCGAGAGGAACTCGAATAAATAAATAAAATATGATGAATGAGAATTTTTATTTTGAAATTAATTAACATTTTTGAGTGACATCATTTAATAGGCAACATGAAAATTGAGAGTGACATTGTTGAATATTTTATGGACCACCAGTTGAGTAGGTGATGTGTTTTGTATACATTCTTGTGGTTATACCTGGGTAATCATATATTCTTTTTGCTTGTGCAGATTTTGCGGGATGCTTTGATTGGGATGATGTGAGCAGTTTGGGAGGGTGTTGGGCAGATTTGGACATTTCCGAGAGGACAAAACATTTCCGAGATGACAGAATGTTTCCCGGGAGGAGCTAATTTTTGATTAAGAATGTGAAATGTCCAAAATGACGAAATTTTTCCAAAATGACCAAATTTTCCCCAGATGATCAAATTTTCCCGAGATGACAAAATGTTTCCAAAATGAACAAATTCCACAACTTATCCTTAAAATCACTCTAAATGCTTCTTCAACCTCAAATTAATCCCAAAAATCAAACCCAACTCATATTTGCTCATAGCTTCTTGCACATCCACAAAAAACTCTTTTTTCTGTTACTTTTTCTTATTCCTTCATTCTATATATTTTGAAATCTGTCAAGGAATCTTCCCAATTTTCCTCATCATAAACAAAATGTCATAAACGCAGCATGACGCATGCCTACCGTTTAACTGAAATGAGGATGATTTCTTCTCATTCATGGCAATTGCTTTTGTAGCAGAATGAAAATAAAAAAAGGTAAGAAACATCCATCAAATCCATTAACTCAGTTTACAGCTTGAAATGTGTATTTTTACGGTGGCATAACCTTTAAATTGATTTTTTTTAAAAAGTATTCCCTTTTTATGTGTAGATTCTTTATTTGCGATATGTTGCACAAATCTGACTGTCTGAGATTCTTGCTTCATGATATTCAGTCAGTTAGGATTTCAACCTCTGACATGTCTTGAAGACGAAATTCCATGCAGGGCGCCAATATTTTGTGTGTTTTGCAAGCAAGACATGGATTATGTAGAAGTTTTTAGGAATTTATGACACATCATTACTGTCAGTGAGCCATTTTTTGTGTCTACTGTAACTGTTGTGAGATTTTAGCGCGGTTTTCGCTGAGATTGATGTAATTTTAGTTAAATTGTTTGCTCGATGAGCGCGTTTTGCTCTTAATTATGACTAAAGCCACAAATTCATAATGTAGTATTATAGTAAGTTCAAAATCATTAGTTAGCGTGATTTTAAAATGAGCGCGTTTTTCCCCAAATTGTCATTATTGTGCTTTAAATAGAGTCATACTTTGAGTAAAATGAGCGCGGTTTTGTTCAATTTGTCAATAATCTATATAATCTAGTTTCCATTTCTCTAATTAATTAAATTAAAATGAGCGCGTTTTTCTCAAACTAAATTTTTCCCCTAAAAGAAAAACATGTTCATAATTTTAAAACATTATATTTTATGCGGTTAACCTTAAACCTTCCCCGCTATCTCCTCTTCAAAATATAAAAAAAACTGAGGATTTAAAAAACATTACTGTAATTTTTTTCAAATAAGGATTAAATCATATTTTTAAGAGTACATCCATAGCTCAGTGACAGAATGAGTCCCTTTTTCATCCTTGGGAATTATTTATACTTTTTTAAAAATGAAGAACATCTGTATAGAATAATGTACATAGTGAGTATCTATTTCATAATTTGTAAAATAGTTCAAAAGGAGAAAATAATGAGAAAAAAAAGCTGTAAAACCCACTCGATGTCGATGATTATTAATCTGCTATTGTAGTTTGAGTAGATGTATATAGTAGGGAGAATGAGGGTCTTGAGATAATTCCTCACCTCAGAAATAGTAATAATAATTTAAAGCTTATGAATTCTTAAGAAAAACAAGGCGATCCTTAATCCATGTTCTTGTTTGAGATGCTCTTGTTAAGATGAAACCACTTCAAATTCCATTCTTACTTCTGCCATATTCCTTAAATGATCTTCAGGTCAATAAATTGCTAATAATTATTATTTTCTTATATATACAAAAAAGTATTAATCTGTGTGAATGACAGACAGAAGTAGAAAGGCTCTATATTGAAAGACATGTGTTAATATATTTTGAAGTTCTTTTGTCAAATATTTAATTTAAGGTTTGACAAATCTCTCTCTAGAAATGATACTTTTTTGAGATGTTTCTTGTTGTTCCTCGTGTGGTCATAATATTTCTTTATGGATCTCAATTTCAATTAGGAAAATTTCATGGTTTGTGGAGTTTTATGAATGAAAATTATGAAGGTTTTGATGTTTTGACTGAGCTGGATGCGTTTTTGGGTTGTTTGAAAATGAATTTCATGTATTTTATTAAGAAGTGTTGATTTTTAAGTGCTCCGGTGGTAAAAATTGAATTCTTAAAGAATTTTTTGAAATAAATGCTTCAGTTATGAGAAATTAAGTCTCAAAAACCTGAGGTGAGAGATCCGTGAGAAAATGATAAAAATGATCAATGATAATTTTTGGAAAAAAATATTTAAATTACGAAATTAACGATTTTTAATAGATTTTGATTCAAAATTCTCAATTGAAAGATCCATGAGAAAATGACATGAATAATCCAATGTCAATAATGCTTTTGAGATCAAAATTACCGGTTTTAATAGATTTAAAATCAAAATCTAACAAAAATTGAAACTTATTGATTGAAATTGATGAATATTCACAAATATGATACAATTTATGAGATATAAATGACAAAATTCAATTAATTATATTTTTATATAATCCGATAGATTTAAAATTTCAAAATATATTAAATTTCCTCGTATCAATATCGAAAAAACTATCTATGATTTACTTTAATGTAATTTATCTACTAATTCGAATGATAAACAAATCTCCTCTTAAGTAGTTTACGTCGTCAGGTAGAAAGATATTTAAATTATTGAGACAGCCGCAAAAAATATGAAGCATTGCAAAAATATTATGAAAGATAAACAAAAAAAAACCTTTTTTTGTTTTTGTAAAATTATTAAAAAAAAGAAGTTTTTGGCAAAAAAGAGATCGGAGAAAGATTTAAAAAATTTGATAACAAATCAACATTTCAGATACATTTCATCCATCATTATTTATCCATTTATCTCAATCTGCTTAAATTAAGTCTTTAAACATGATATTTTTTTTCTTCGGTGTATGAGGAAGGAGGAATAATAATAATAAAAACAATATTTAATAAGTTAAAGTAGACATATACAGTCACTCACGAGTAGAGTTCTTCAAAAACACAAAAAAAGAATTTTTTTTTCGAAAAAAATATTGAATATCACTTGTTTAAGACTTTAAGTGGCATTTGATGTAAGCCGACGCTAAAATTCTCTCTTTTCAATCTTTTTATTTCATATTTTGCTTTGTATTCTTTAAATTGAAATTATAAAAAAAAGTATCTCCTCCCGCGTGCTGCTCCACATTTTTTTAAAGTTTTTATTTTTATTCTGCTTCGCATTCTTTTGTTGAATTGAAAAAAATTTAAAACAAATAAAATTCATTCACGAGATTCTTTTTATGAATTGAGATGGAATGAAAAGGAATCAACAGGCGATATAAGTTAGATTTGGATGATTTTGAATTTTTGGAGTCATTTTTAAGAATTATTTTGAGTTTTAAACTAATATTTTTTAATTTTACAATTTAAAATTTTAACGGTTTTTTAAGATTTGAATTTTTAAATGCTTTTTGAAATTTGTATTTAATCTTTTTATGATTTGAATTTTAATTTTTTTTAAATAAATTGAATATTTAATATTTTTAAATTATGAACTTTTTAAAATTTGATTTTTAACCGATTTTTAAAGTTTAAATTTTTAACGAAATTTCAAAAATTACATATTTTTGAAATTAGAATTCTTAACGGTCTTTTGAAGTTTAAATTGTTTTATATATTTTAAAAGATTGATTTTTTAATTTTTCTAAATGTTAAATTTTTAAAATTTCTTAAATAAAAATTTGAATTTTTGAAATTTTATCGGCTTTTCAAATTCAAATTTTGACAAATGAAATTTTGAATTTGAGCTAATTTTGTGACCACACAAGTCTACGCCACTCAAAACATTTCAGTTTTGTTTACACTTAACCTTTAAATTCCATTAAGATTTATCAATTCATACATAACAAATGAGTACGCACGAATGCATAGACACAATTCCACCTGATTTAATGTGCCTTTTTAAAAGAGATAAATTAATTTATTTTTGATTTCACACCATTAAGCGCCAACTTCTAATGTCTAAAAAAAAATAAGAGGTACGAAAAAAAAAAAACTTACATCAATTAAAAGTTAATGGTCAATTGAATCAAATGAGTTTAATTTTCATCAAGCAACTCATAAATGCCTCATTAGGCTTTGTGATCACGTTTAATGAAGCACATTTAATTGATCTATGTTTTGTTTTTTTTTTTTTTTTGGTGTTTTTCAAGTAACGGATGATAAGGCAGCTGAATGAGTGTTTTAGCATGAATGATGAGCAGATTAGGAGAAGATTGAGGGTTGGATTGGAGATTATTTGGGTAGATTTTTGATGTTTTGCTTTAGAGTTTCAAGGTCGATGGAGGAAAGCATGTTCAATTATAGAAAATAGCCTTAAACAGTGACGTTCAATCATTATCGCGCGTTGGCACACCATGATGGTCCGAAACTGCACACGGCATACGATTCATGGAGTTTGGACAACACTAGCCTAAACTATGAAACTTAGCAATCGCTCCAATCCACTAAAATACTCGGAATAAAAGCCACAAGACATTATTTTCATGTCCAATAACTATAAAAGTATCTCATTTCTATAAAACCTCTATTCTCTTCCGTCCAATTCCTCATTTTCTAAGAAATTGTAAACACAAACGACTTTATTTAAATGGATTAATAATGAATATCTTAAACATATTCATCATCTTATTTACTTCCAATAAATGAGATGATTAATTCAAGAAAAAAAGAAGGGAATTAAAAAAGAGTACAAAATAAAATAAATCTGTCAACGATCTCTTTCATGTCATTTGTCTCAATACATGACACGTTATAATTAATTCATTTGAGGTATTTTTATTTCACCTTCATTCTGAGTTTTTTTCTTTGTATAGTTTTTATAAAGTATGACTTGCGTCTCTCACGTATATTAACTGAAAGTTTTGTAGATGTGTTGTTAGTTTTTGGAGTTGAATTGTCTAGTTATGATTGGAGTTTGATTGTTTTATCTAAATTTGAAAGGTTTCAAGCTAGAATTTTAGAATTTAAGGTTAAATTAGTGAAACTTTTTAAGAAAAATTGATTTTTCATCAAAATATCTTAATTGTGTAGTCTAAAATGAATGTTATTACATTGTTGCCACTTTTTTATACAATATTATACCAAAATAAGTTAGTTTCAATCTTCAACTTTCAAGAAATTTACAAAAAACTTTTTGAGGTGAGAGAAAAAATAATAATTTTATTGACTCTGGATTATTCTAAGTTTTTCCAAAATTTTGAATTCAAAAATAACAAAATCTGTTGAAAACTGACATAAATCATCAAATCAAATTCAATTTCAAGTTAAAATTCCAAAAAATGCGCTCCAACCACAACCCAAAATTACTTCCCTACTTGCGATATTTATCTACAACATCACCAGCGATAAAGATATGTAAAAGAATTATTATTTGTTTACAATCTGAATATGACGTGACCGCCTTGTATTTCATTTCTTAATTCCATTCAAGTCTTTCTTTCAACCCATAGTGGAATAATTTAATAGCCAATAACATAGTGATGAATAATAAATTAAGAGAAAAGTCGGGCAAGAAAAGTTTTTCCACTACATGAAATGTTCGTTCATCGTATAAAAAAAGAGTAAAGAGAAAAGAAATGCAAAAGGCTGTCTGAACAGCAAATGATCGATTGAGAAGCGGAACGGAAGTTGTTTGAATGGCATGAAAAAAAAAGTACGAAGAAGAAGAAGACGAGGCAAGTTTTGGGTCAATTCTCTCGACAGTCAATGATTTCATGAACCAGAAAAAAAGTTCTCTTTAAAAATGAAAATCATTGGAAATAAATTCAGTCATAACCTACGAGACTATGAGCAATGAGCATCCATGGATGATGATGACGATGATGATGCGGGCACATCAGCATAAAAAAGGATGAAAATTTTCCGGGAGTTGAAAAACGAAAAATCGATAAAAAGGGAAATAGCATCGACATAAATATAAATGGTACGCACACATATGCCATTTTCACCCATCAATGAATTTATTTGTCATAATGAAAATCCCCAGCATTAATCCTTGAACTAATGTAATGTCTACATGCATTTGATGATGCTTGAGTAAATCAATTTATTAGAGATGATTTTACTCTCACACATTGATTTATGCTTACGCAGTGAATGTACTGACTGACTATTATTGATGCATGCATTATTCGCTTAATCCTTCGCAACATCGAGACGGCTTATCAGCAGTGAAACTATTACTTTAAGAATATTTAAACAGAATTTTTTAAGAAAATAAAAATGTTCAGCAACTAAACAAAGAGGAAAATTTATGCAAAGAAAAGTGAAAGTTTGGAAAAACTTTCTTATCATCGTCGGTCGGGTGGTTTTGCTTTGGTGCATCAAGTGTATTTTTGCAGACATGAAAGAATTATTTGAGAAGATGAAAGGAAAGGGTTTAAAGTTTTGAGATGCAAAAAAATGCAATGTAATGTGCTTTGGAATGTTGGGAAGTTGAAGGAATGTTTTGCGTCAATTTTTGCGTCATTTTTTGCTTCAATTTTCATTAATAAAACGGAAACTTTGAATTTTGCGTCATTTTTTGCTTCATTCTTTGAATCATTTTAAGCATTTTTTTAAATTTTTGCATCCGTTTTAATTTTTAATCAATTTCTGCATCATTTTTTTAATTTTACGAATGAATTTTGTGTTTTTGCATCAGTTTTCGTTTTTCGTATCATTTTCTGCATATACTTTTACCGAATTCAAATTTTTGCATCATTTTATGCATCAATTATTCCAAAATTCTGCTTTTTGCATCAATTTTTGCTACAATTTATCCAAATTTCAACAAAACTCCAACATTTCGCTTCTTTTTTGCATCAAATCAATGAAAAACATTCAAATTAAATCACAAAATTCACTCACATTTTCTCTAAATCTTCAATTTAATTACCCATTTTCCTCACTTTAAATTACAATCATTCCCTTCCTCAATTTCCCATCAAATATTTCACATCCAGCGTTAATCTTTCCTTAACTAACAGTCACACACACACACATTTTCACATGAAATACCCAAAAAAATAACGCAAATCATGTCATGTCAAATGCATTTGTCATGCCATAATTCACTATCGTATGTCAATATTAGTTCTATCTGAATGACTTCGAAATAAAAGAACTAAATTTTTTGTGTCTGTGTGACTGTTGTGGGGGATTTTTAGTCTTCATTCCTGAATTAATTTTATCGCATTTGATAGAAAAAATTTTTGTATGTGAAATAAACAGTCATTGAATGACAGCATGCAAAAATGCGTGGATTGAAGAGTGCAAAATAAGAATTGACATGTGAATTTTTTGTGTGACTGTCAAGTGGCATTGCTGCCCACAAAAAAAATTAGTCTTTTGTTCAGTATTTCTATATTCGGGATCTCAATTACATCATTAATGACTGAGAAAAGTGCTGTAAAAAACAACATATCAATTGAGGCAGTTACGGCAGTTACATGTGCACCCTCCCCTAGTCACACATCCTAAACAGCGGCACGCGGACACAATAGAACATTTTACTGCTTGCTAGTTACAAATATCAATACAATTAAATATGATTCTGAGATTTTTTACAAAGAGCAGTGTTGTACAACCTTTTTTGTGCCGCGGCACAGCTTAGTGGTAAGTTGTGACTAAAATCAAATACGGTATGCGGTTCATAGGATTTTTGTCTCACTAGTGTGTTGCCAGGTCACACTGTTGTGTCGCCATGTCACATTATAGTGTCACCATGTCACACTAGTGTGTCGCACTTGCTAACTAGTAAATTGCACGGTGAAACTAGTGTGCCACCATGTCACATGCCTAGTGTGCCATGAAACACAGTTTGAGCAACACAGTCGCATACATTCAGTCGGTCTAACTCAATTTTTTGATAAATTTATTTTTATGTTTTTTAATAATGGAATCAGTCGAGTGAAAAAGTGTGCAGAAGTCATTTCAATTCTTTCCATTTCATTCTTGTGTTGAATTTGAACAATTTTCATGTCTGGGGCTTGAGTTAAATGAGAAAAAAACGGCAACCGACTTTGATTTATTGCTGTTGAATTAAAATTTTGATTGATTTTGAGGAATTTCTTTTTTTTCAGGATTGCTGGTCGCTTTTGACTCAGACACTATGAATATGTAGCAAGTTTTTCATTAATTTATCTCCAACACTTCAGCTTTTTACATCATACTATATATTTTAAATTGGAAATTCCTCATGAAAAAAAAAAAATGTAATCAAAATTGTTCACAATCCTCAACATTCCACATGAACACGATCCCCTGAAACATGTTTTTAAGTTTTGATTCTGTTTGGGATTGAGATGGCAAATTTTACAAATTTTTCAGCATCACCCTCAGTGACTAAAGTGCGTGTTTGAAGAATATTTGAAAAATTTTGATATTTGATGCTTTTGGAAGGAGATGACTGTAAGTTATTCAAAAAATGCTTGACAATTCAATAGATAGACATTGGGTAGATTGGAATCTTGAGCAGTTAGGTAGATTTGACTCATTTTGATCGAAAAACATCGGTTCGAATCCTTGATCCTCAATATTCAACAGTCAAATATGAATAAAGCCATTATCCCTGTCATGGGTAGCTTGTTCTACTGCAGTGCTTTAGATGCAACAGCAAAATCCAAAAGTCAACGACATTACCTCATTATAAATCCCACCTGAATGCCATCACACTCCAAAAACTTCAATTAATTAAGTTCAAAAAAATTATAAAATCACTGTGCCAAAAATATCACATTAAGCATAAAAAGGCACTCAATGGCTAAAATTCCATTGCTAAAATAAATGCTCCCATAGATTCTCATCCACCTAAAAAAATTATATAATTTGCATCAGTTGCCCTCAAAATCCCATTCAAATCATCCAATTACAAATAAAAAAAAATTTCAACATTTTGAAGCAATTTTCATTAAAAATTTTCATTTGAAAAATTCCATTTTCCCCACAAAATAACAAAAAAAATAAAGCTTCTACATCCATTTAGTTTATCATTTTTTTAATTACGATAAATGTATATATTCATCAGGTAAGAACCTTTCATGCCTTGCTGTTTTTTTTTTCAACAAACTCTTTATGCATGACTTAATCGCATTCTCGACTGCTTTTCCAGCTACTCTTCATTTCTAATGGAAAATACTCTTTTTTTCCCCATTTGCCAGAGTGCTTTTCATTATATTGAAAAAATACATTTAAAAAAAAAATTATGATATTTCATCGTATTATGTGATGTAGAAAAATTCATGGTAGAATGCTAAGAGCACTAATGTACCTTTCATTCAGCATAAAACATCATCAACGTCATGGCATCTCTCATTTTTTTTTCTAATTAAGGAAAAATCATTCTTTTTTTTTAATTAGAGATAACGATCATCAGTTCTCCTTTCGAGAATGAGGTCTTTATGTGTTGCTACTGAATGACTCTCTTGTAGTTGATTATTAAATTGAAATATGAAAAGAATATATTTTGTAATTAAATTAATGATCATAATTAAGATATGTGAGTGGGGACTGTGGCATTTGAGGAATTTGCTTAAATTGTGAGGATTTTTATGGAAATAAGAGGTTTTGAGAGCTTAGAAGTTGGTCAAAACTGTTTTTGCCATGATTTTGAAGCTTTAGAAACATGATTTGCTGCTTAAAGTTGCTTAATTTGAGAAAAAACTGCATAAAATTCTTAAATATGGGAAGAATTTTTGCCGCCATTTTGAATTAGAGCACGTGGTTTTTTGTATTGCAATTGAACATCTTCTATAGTTACAAGCTTGAAGAACTAAACTACTGTAATTATGAACCTTAATTGAAAAGTTTAGGGGTTTGGGGTTGAACCCCTGTCCCTCCATTCCCACTTTTTGGGAAAAATTCTTCAATTTTCTAGTGTTTTTCCAGCTTAAATCTCATCACTCAACATCAATTTCTATAAATTCATTCATAACCATTTCCTCCTAATCCATATCAATCAAATTCACTTCAACTCATCACGAATTTCCCAAGAATTTCCATCAATTCCTCTCCCACTACTGTTTTCATCAATGAAAAAAAAAATCCACTTGAACATTCTCATTCAGCTCAAATAAGTAATCAAGATCCATAACTTCAATCTATTAATTGATAAGAATCTTCAATTACGCAATGGATGTAACATGTTTATAAATAAAAGGAAATAAACAGAGAATGAGCAGGGAAGATGGCAATCGTTCACCCTCAAATATAAGCTCAACATAACAGTTGACCTTTTTCTCAACAAGCAGAACAATTGAATTGACTTTGATAACAGAAAGAGACACAGTCAAAATAAAAAAGGAACTAGATTGAATTGAAAGGAACATCACGAATGAGAATCGTGTAGGACACACAACAACAAAAAAAAGGCAGATCAAATTTTCTGGTTAAGTGAATTTATCGGCGTGCATGGCACATGAAAGAGGATGGAGAGAGACTTTTAATGACTCAAATTTAGATAATGATGATGAAAAATGATGAAAAGAAATGGAAGTAAAAAAGTTTTTAATTTGTCAAATGTACTTTTTTTTCTCGTTCAGTTCCTTTGTACCTTTTGCTCATTCAATTTTCAATTCTACAAAGTCACAGGTTTTGCATATGAAATGGAAACGAAAAACGAGCTTTTGACGTAGGAGAAACTTAGCTTGTGGATTTTGTAGGCTGATTTGTGCAGTTGAGGCAGTTTGGGATTTGGTAAGGCAGATTCTGAAAGCATGGTTTTAAGTTTTATGGAATTTATCTTGAAATTTGATGGTTTGAAGACCTAAAATCTATTGGAAACTACCTTTGCCATGTTTTTAGACATAAAATGATGTATTTCATTACCTAAAACTGCTTAATTTTGGAGAAATTGACTTAAAATTCTTAAATATTGGAAAAATTTCACCGAAATTTTGATTCAAATTTCAAACAACCGTTAAATTTTCTTCAATGTTTCAAAATGACTTGGAACTAATTCCGTAAACATCTCAACTGAAATTTACATAAAAAGTAGCAAACTCTCAAAAAATGCGCCTTAGCCACCTCAATCATTCAACTTGCAACAATGTGTTTTACATTTTTGCTTTCTATATCTGTAACTTTGTGTCCTTTTTTTGCGCTCATTTCTTTGATCTTTATTTCTCTTCGTTTCGCTTAATAAAAAGAAAATTTTATTTTTTCAGCTACAAAAATGTTGAATGCATGATTCTTTTTTCATATGCTTCACTTTACAGCATACGCTTTGATGCTTGTGTAGTTACATTTGAATGTGAATTTTTGTTTGCTTTTAAGGCAAAAAAAATCATTTCGCTTTGTAGTTTTGCTTTTATTAACTTTTCTTTGAGCTAAATGCAATTAACATTTTGGTTCGAGGTATGTTGGTTTTAAAGTTGAATTATACAAGTTTGAAATTGGATTTTTTTGAGGTTATGTGGTTAAGTTTTACAGTTTACGTTAATTGGAATTTTAAGAGTTTAGCAGATTTTAGTTGCAATATTCAAAAATTTAAAAGTCGTTAAAAATTCAAATTGTTAAAAACCGTTAAATGCTCAAAAATTGAAATTGAAAATAACGGTAAATATTAACTTTAAATAAATTTTTAAATCATTAATCCACAAAAGTTAATAAAATTAAAATCCAATAAAATAAAAAAAATGCTTTTAATATAATTAAATCAAATATAATAAAAGCCATTTTTATATAAAAAAAAAGTCAATTCAAGCCATTAGCCACAGGCATGAATTTAAATTACAAACTGCATATAATTCAATAAAATTTAATAACACAAAAAAAAGCTTTTGTTGGTTCATTTGCTAAACCAATTAATAAATTTCAATATCAGTCAATTCAATCCTAAAAATGGCTTTTGAATTAATTAATGAAAAAAAAATATTCAAAAAATCAAAGAAAAGACAAAAAAATTCTATAATTATTTTATCAGATTATTATCATCTGATTGAATTAATTGTTATAGCATTTCAATTATGTCATAATTAATAACAGAATTCCATGTTGAATTGACTGGAACAATAACAAATTTTGATTCTATTTTTATCTATCTAAAATTTGTAATATTTTACAATTTTATAATAGAAAAAAATGTCTCATTTTATAACAAATTGACGAGTAAATCAGTCACATACGTCCTACACGCAGCAATGCTGAACGATATCCATTGTCAAACATTGAACAATGACGAATTGTATTTGAATTAACATAATTTTATTTATACAACATCATTTATCAAACTTTTTTTGTGTTGTTGTTGTTGTATGTCGACTCTCTTATGAGACGACGATCAATTGGTTCAGCGTTGACAGCGTCAAGGGTAAGGAAGAAGAAGTAAATGAGACGATGACAATTTATGGATTTATGGATCAAGAAGAATGAAGTTCTTTTTATTGGAAAATTTGATGACATGAGAGATTTTCATTGGATATGTGCAAGATTGAGACATGAATTGTTATCAAATTTGGATGGAAGGATGTGAAATTGCTCAAGGATATTCGTCTGTGAGGTTATTTTTGGATCTATGTGTTAAACTTGAATTGAGGGTGTTGGAATCATTCAAATTTGCATTATAATAAGCTGAATTCAGCAAACTCAGCACTTCTGAATTCAGCAAGTTCAGCACTGCTGAATTCAGCTAACTCAACACCACTGAATTCAGCAAACTCAACACCACTGAATTCAGCAAACTCAGCACTGCTGAATTCAGCAAGTTCAGCACCGCTGAATTAAATTAGTTCAGCATCACTGAATTCAGCACAGCTGAACTCTACACAATTCATTAAGCTGAGCCTAATTAATCTCACCCTACAGAATTACACGGCTCAATTCACCCAAACAAAAATTCCACTCAACATTCATCAATACCTCAAAACACGACCCAAACAGTCATTCACAAAACATTCCGATTGCATCAACATGTCGTGCATTTCATGTCTGTTAATAAATACAATAATCGCATGACACGAGACATTCTTACATAAATATTTAATTTTCATTGAGAATTGCAAATGAAAAGATGTCAATAAATGACGGAGACAATCAATCATTTATAATGAAATGAAATTTTAATTAATTTTTTTTTACCATGACTAAGTTGAGGTAATGAAAGGCTTTGACACTTTTTGTGGGACTAAGTGAGATGTAGGAAGAAATTTTTTCGATGACTTTGTTTGGATTTTTGTCGAAATTAATTTAGTAAAATTCAAGTTAATGAATCTAATTAGCATCAGGTATGGCAACAATCAGGTACGGCAACAACTCCACGTGCAGATCACTTAATGTGCCTAAATACCAAAGATTCTCTCAATCCCAACTCACTCAATGTCAACATTTTTGATGACACAAAGTCAAAACGACTATGATGAAGGCACAATGATCAAATACAAAGTAACGCGGCGCCGATTCTTATTATTCATATTTCTTTAAGTCTGCTGATTAATTCCGATTAGCCCAAAAACAATGACGCTTCATTTTTCATCCATAAAAATACAGTCACAAGTCCCTGACAACTTCATTCATTGCCCCAATTGCAACTAAAACTTGTAAAAAATATATTTATCGGATGTTGTGTCAACAAGGTACATAATCAACATTCTTTCATTTAATGACGGTCTTTTTATAATCAATTAACTGTTCAATGCACTTTCGGATCGACTGGAAGTGAGTCAAAATGTCGCGAAAAAAGGGAAAATGAAGACAACAAAACTTTTACTTTTACTCGTTTTTTGTGTCGTGAACAGAATTCGAAATGGAAAATTTTAAAAGTGAGAAGGTTGTTGAGACAGAAAATTTGTAATTAACTTTTGGGATTTAATGTGAGCGCGGTTTTCGAGGGATTGGAAATTTTGAGTTTTACTGGATTTATGAGAGAAAAATTGTGAAATTTTGAATAAAAATTCTTGAATTAAGAGTCAAATTTACAGCTTTTGAAGACAATTGAATGCGTTTTTTGTGTAAAGTTTGAGCGCATTTTTCACTAAAAGGAAATTTTTAAATTGACTGAAACTTGGAATTTTAAACTAAAATTATTGTTGAATTTTTCAGATTTTGTAGATGGTTTAGAGTTTTTTGCATAAAATTGAGCGCGTTTTGTAAAAAAAATTGAGTGCGATTTTCGCGGAAAGAAAATTTTTATAATTCATTAAAATTTGAATTTTCAATAAAATTTAGAATCAAAAGTATCACAATTTGTAGATAATTGAGCGCATTTTAATGAAAATTATGAGCGCGTTTTTCCCGAAACTAAATTCCTCCAATTCATAATCTCAAAACTCCATAATACATCTTTCAACCTTCACTACATGGACATTCTCACTGAAACTTAATACGACAATGAGAATAAAAAAAAATTATGAATATTTTTATGATTTTTTTCTTATGAAGAACAAAAAAAGAGATAAAAAAAAATTTAAATATCTTCATAAAAATTCTATTTGCCGTCTAATAACAATTGAAAGCGATCACTGAAGCATAAATGAAGCATCAACATCATATTCACATTGTCTTTTTTTTAAGCTCGAATGATATCACATTGTCACTTATGTTAAAATTCTCATCCTTAATGCTCTCATTATTATTCTTATTGTTGTTATAAAGATTCACATGTAGATGATGCATATGGAGGATCATAAAAGCAGCTTGTTATTGCGTCTCGATGTGGATGGAGATGCACAGAAGGGATTCGTTTTGTTATGGTAGCATTTTAATCATTTTAAAAAGAAAAGTTTGATGTCTCTTATTTTATGTGGTGCCGTAGTGGTTTTTGCCAGACAATTGGATGGTTTTTGATGTGAGTTTGAAACATTTTATTGAGATGCATAAAAAGTTGCTGCTTTTTTTGAGGATATAGGGAGATATTTATGGTTCGATGAGATACTGTTTATTGGATTGTGAATGGATTGATGGTGAAATTGGGATTTTTGTTGAATTTTTGATTTTTTTGAAGGTTTTGAAATTAAATGATGCAAAATTGTTGCAAATTTCGTCAAAATTCATGCGAAATTCTACAAAATTGAAGCAAAATTTCACAAAATTCTACAAAATTGAGGCAAATTTGGTCGAAATTGATGCAAATTTTGTCAAAATTGATGCAAAGTTCAACAAAAATGATGCAAAATTCAATTTTGAGCAACTTTTGTCAATAAAACTGCAACTTTTTCTCAATTTTCATTAACAAAATTGCTAAATTTGACAAAATATTGACAATAGCTCTCATCATGATCAAATAAAGTCACAAACTCCACTTGCCCTCAATACTTCATCCACAATCCATAAAAGAAACTGTCAAACAGCTTCAAAAGTGCACTTAAATAAATTTATTTCTTCAAAATATCAAACTTCTTTGTATCCATTTCATTATTCAAAGGCATCAATAAATAAAAATATACAAAATAAAATATTTCAATTTGAAAAACTTTTTTCCGGTACTCGAAATTGAAAATTTTCTCTCATTTTTTTCAATTCCTTTAATTTCTTTTATTTCAATTCAATAGCAACAAAAAATACAAAATAGCTGTTAAACTGTTACAAAATAAGAAGGAAACTTTTTTTTTTATCTCAAATGTGGCATAATACAATTGAATTGTGTGTACATACTTGCCATATACACAGACAGCATAGGGAGGGTAAAAAAGGGTTTTTTTGAGTTAAAAAATTCCAATTTTCATTGTTTTGCGATTACGAATTGTGTTGTATTGAATACAAAAAAGTTGCGTCTGTTCATTTTACATCGAAAAAGAAAAAAAATGCATGACTATAAAGGATGAACAGTTGAGGGGGATAATGAATAGATAGGATAAAATATTACGAGGTTTTTTGCAGCCGTTAAATGGCAGTTCATTGGTGAAAAATAAATGATTTTATGGAATTTTTTTTTTTCGTTGTTGGAATTGCTTATGGATGTGATAGGGGGAGAATGGCTTGAGGTTTCATGTCTTTTGTTAGGTATTTTGGTGGTAAAGAGCCATTTTGTAATTTAATATGAGAATAAATTGCTAAAAGTTGGATAATATTGAATAAAGAGTCAAAATTTATGCAAACGATTCAAAAATGAAGAAAAGCATTCAAAATTGAAGCAAAAATTTCAAAATTGAAATAAAAGTTTCAAATTTGATGCAAAAAATTGAAAATTGATTCCAAATTGATGCAAAAATTCCAAAAATAATTCAAAACTTTCAAAATTGATGCTAAAATTCCAAAAATGATTCAAAACTTTCAAAATTGATGCTAAAATTCCAATTTTGATTTGAAAGTTTCAAAATTGAAGCAGAAAATTCAAAAATTGATTCTAAAATTCCCATTTTAATTCCACAAACTAAATTTTCCCCTTTTTTGCCTTTAAGCCTATTCCATTATATAAAACCCATAAGCCCTATACACTCTCACAAAACGATACAAAATTCTTATTCAACGTACATACGCAAAGTTACGATATATAAATATAATAAAATAATTATGTAATTTGATAGTTATTGTTAAAGCCAGAAGAGAAAGAGAGAGGTCGAGAATATTGAACAGATTTTCATGCTTGCAGGCTTGTGTGTTACCGCAGAAAAAATTTCATTTTACTTCTTTTTTTCTGTTCATTGTGTAAATAGATAGAAAGCTAATAAAGCGAATAAAATGAAGCGATGCAGCAGATGAAAATTAAGAATATTGTTTGCAATTCCTTGCAATTTTTTTTGTTCAGCACTAAAACATCTTTTGTGATGTTTTGGTATTGAATGGAGATTGGGTTGATTGGTAAATCTGCTTGTGAGATTGGGAATGTTTGGAATTAGACTAGATCAATTATTGATGGTTAATGGATTTGAATCTTTTGATTTTTGGAAGGTAAATTTGGGTTTTTGATTTTAACGAATTTTTAGGTTAGGAATTTTTAAGTTTTTTGCCAATTTTGGATTGATTGTTGTTACATTTTGTGATTTTTGTTTTAGAAATTGAAATTTATTTTGAATCAATCCAAAATGTAGTAGTTTTCAAAATAATTCATAATAATTTCCATAATTGCCAAATTATCGATTTGCGTACCTAATTTCCCACAAATATTATCTAAAAACTCACCAATAAACTTCAAAAATTTCCACTAAAATCCATTTCGGAATTTTTCTTTTCCTTCCACTTTTCACTTTTTTTGCTGCTAAATATTGTCACTGTCTCTTTATTTTTCTTATCACTGATTATTTTTTCATATGTCCGATGACTTTTTTTAACAATCAATTTTTTCTTTTAGTATCAAAAATTTTCTTTTAACAACTTTTTTTTGTACTTTTTTGTATCTTTTTTAATGTCACTTTATGATTTTTTATTTGAAATCCTTACCGACGGATGTAAAACTTGATTGTTTTGTTCCTGAAAGTAAATAAGAAAATTTTGAAATTTGTTAAAAAAAATTGTTCTTGAATTTGAATATTTAAAGATTTAAAATGTTTATATTTTATTTTTTTTTTAATTTTAAATTTAATTTATTTTTTAAAATAATTTTTAAATTTTTTGAAATTTTAATTTAAGGTTATTTGTTATTTTCATAATTTTTAAGATTGAAAATCTTTTAATATTGTTTTAAGAATTATTTTAATTTTTATTAAATTTTTAATTTTTTAATTTAAAATTTTTAAAAATCTTCAAAAAAAGTTTTAAATTATTTAACTTTCAAGTTTTAAAAAAAGTTTTTTTCAATTTTGAACTTTTTAAAAATTATTTTAAAATTAAAAAAAAAGATTCAAATTTAATTTAATTTTAAAAATCTACAAAATTTGAAAATTACTAAAAAAAGTGGAAAAATTCGAAATTAAATTACTTCACAGGTATCTAAGCATCTTAATAGCCCAATTCACAATCTATACCTTATTTCCAGAAATATCTTCTTAAATCAAAAACTTTTCAGTCTCATCTGACTCCAAAAAATTCTTATGAATTGACTTTCATTCATATATACTTAATATTCACCGAACAGACATCCTCAAAACTTCCGAGAATTCTCACAAATCCTTTACAAATTCAAAAATCAAATCTAAAGCTACAAATAACATTTCGATCGATTTTATCAGAAAATCAAGAAAGAATCATCCCACAACTCATCACATAGCACGCACCGACAATAATTTGATGCCAAAAAAAGTGCTGAATTTGAAATAAAATTTCTCAATCCCCCCGGTCTCAAGTTGATCTACGCGACATGAAAACTCAAAAAAAAAAAAAACTTTATTATCTACAACAGCGAATCCAACATACGTGAGAATAGGGAGACGTACGCAAATTCAGGAATTTCAGTTCCTTTTTACACACTTTTCACCATTTGCTGTTCATCTTATGATGTATGTTGATGTGATTGAGCACAGGAAAGCCAAAAAGCACCCTCCAAAGATGAAATCGTGTGTTTGGGGATGGAGGGAATGTTGAATAAGACATTTTATGAAAAATCATTTGCTCTACACATCGACACTTGATACATTGGGGGGGTTGATTGTGTTGGTCTTACATCCACTCATAAACATTTTCATCCAACACAACTGCACAGTCGACAGTAACAGAGAGAAAAAAAAGTCGATGAGCTAAAAGCATGCAAGCTACAGTCATTATCATCATCATCAGAATCATCATCATTTATTTTTGTTTGCAATGTTGGGTTTTTGAGGATGCAAAAATTGCACAAAAGCTGTTTATGCGGGAAAAGCTGAAGAGTTGAATCAACAGATTGAAAAAATATCATGGAGGAAAAAAGGAGCTTTGAAAAGTTTTGTGGCTGTGGCAATGATTATTAAAGTTCAATATTTGGAGAGGAAAAAAAATCAATGGAAAATTGGGAATTGATGCGAATTGATTTGGGATTTTTGTTTAGAAAATGGTATTTTTGGAGAGGCTTTTTGTTGTGGAATTGGATTGATTGTAAATGTTGAAAAGGTTTTCTTTCATTGAAGTTCTAAATTTGAAATTTTAAAACTTTTGAATTTGAAATTTGAAATTTTAAGTCTTTTGAATTTGAAATTTCAAAAATTTTACATTTGATGACAATTTTAAATTTGAATTTTTAAAGATTTTAAATTTGAAATTTTAAAAATTTTACATTTGATGACAATTTTAAGTTTGAAATTTTAAAGATTTTGAATTTGAAATTTTGAAAATTTTAAAATATTAAATTTTAAGTTTTAATTTGAAATTTGAAGTTTCAGAATATTACAAATTCAAAAATTCGGACCCATATAATTCTAAATTTGAAATTTTAAAAATTCTAATACTCAAAGTTAAAAGATTCTTAATTACATTCATTTGAAATTTAATTTGATCTTAAAATTTAAAATTTTAAAAATTCTAAATTTGAATTTTCAAATTTTTAAATTTTTCAATTGAATTTTCCCTATAAAAATTCTTGAAAAATTCTTAATTCTTAACATTTAATTTCAAAAAGTTCCCAAATTTCATAAATTCTTTTCAAAATCTTCAATTCCAACCAACTTAAAAAAAGTCATCTTAACAAAAAGAAATTAAAAAGTCAAAAAACTCAATCCAACATCAACATTCAAAATCCCTTCAACAAGCAGCTCAAAAAGTGCAACAATTTTAATGCCAACAAAAATTATTTCCACTCTTCCCACATCATCCAAAACCTCAAAAACTCATTCTCATCCATAAATGAAAATCCTAAAATTCGATACAAATATTCACTCACGGATGAAAACAAAAACAAGCAGAACATCTCACCGAGTGTAAAAAAAAGTTTTTTTTTTTTTTTCTCCAGCAAAGGCCACAACTTTCACTGTCAGGAATGAACAAAAAAAAGTAGGCGGTGCTGTCGTGCATTGCTAATGTGATTTTTTTCGCAAATAAAAAACTTTTTTGTCTGTATTTGTGAGAACTTTTTTGTGTGTGTTGGTGAGTATGCTAGTATTTGTATAAATTAAATAGTTACAAGTCACAAATACAAACACAAAAGTTGTGTTGTGTAAAAAGAAGAACTGTTTTATCCAGCAAGTAAAAGTAAAAAAAAGTTTCTAATTTATCGTGTAAAACTTTATTTCATGGATGTTAAAAATGTAAATAAAAGTCATGAGCATAAGTTTTCCGCTCCAATTTTGAGAATGATTTTAGCAAACAGACTGGAACTCAACCCGAAGTTAAAAGAAGGTGGTTGGGTTGTGAGGAATGTAAAATTTTATGTAACCGATGAATAAAAAGGAGTTAATTTGTAAGGTGGTTGACTATAAATGACGTCTTAGGATGGTTGACTGAATCTTGAATATTATTGACGAACTTCCGGGTGGAAGGGGGATTGTATGCTGTATTACACAGCATACGAAATTGATTAAATTAGAGAAATTCCGAAAGTCATCATACAAATAACATCATTGACGAACTTCCACGTGTAAGGATGATTGACTGTTTTACTCACCATTTCATACTACCACGTGGAAGGGATATTGGCTGTTATACACAGCACAGCTAACACATTATTCCAAACAAACCCCAAAAAATCCTAATTATAAGCAACATCACTGATGAACTACCACGTGGAAGGGGGAATACCTGTATTACTCAGCATAAACATCCTAATTGAATGAGATGAGAAGGAAAAAAGGGGGCGTAAAGGATTGACATTGAGTATATGCTGTGCCTGACTGCCTTGTTAAATCGTTCATCGTCAAAATATGTGAAAAATCAAAGATCAAAGGAACTTTGGAAGGTAAAATTCATGTATGTGGAAAAACTAACAGGAAAACTAACACGCCGTGGCATTAAAACTTTTTTTTTTAGTCATCGACTCCCACCCAAACATGTGTTAAAATTTTCATTTCAATCGATCGATGTTTGTTTAAAATTTAGAAAATATTCTGTTTGATTTTGACAGAAATTGGAGAAAATTTCTGTTGGATATTCAATTATTTGTTGATGGATTTTGTCTTGTTTATTTACAATTTGCTCGGCTGTGTTTTGTTGTGCCTTTGACATTCTTATTGATTGAAATTTTTGTCAATGATCGAGGATTCGAGGCTTTTTGAGAATTTAGATGTTTAGTTTTGATGTAAAATTGGGTTAGGTTCTGTTTTTTTAGAATTTTATATCGATTTCAATGGTATTTTGATTTGGAATGTTTAGTGTGTCATGCAATGTTGATGACCTGTGAAGTTTTGAGAATTTTAATGATTCTTTAGATAATTTGAAGAGTTTAAAGTCGACTCAAATATTGTAAGGGAAGGACGATTAAATACAGATCCGAGTCGACTTCGAGCTATGGATAATTTTAACAGTTCGTTGAATGTTGGTCTAACAATCTAAGTATTTAAATTAGTTTTAGACAACATAAATTAATGAATAATCTTAATGAACCTTTGCTTTCACATTTCTTCTAGGATAACGAATAATCAATTTACATGGACAATATACAGTAAGTAGTGTTAAATTACTACATTTTGTATAATTCGAAAGGTAGTTTTTTTCTTTCAGTTTTAACGACGGAATATTGAAAATGCATAAAAACAAACTTGATACAGTCCAAAAATAACCAATTCTTCAACAAAATGAGCCGGACAGTATCGTTAAATTTGTACTTGTGACTTGTACATACATTTTGAATTGAATTATAATTTGAATTAAACTTCAAAATTACTGTCTAAATTATGAACTATCCGACTTAAAATCAATTTGAATTTATAAAACACGACTTGGTTAGAAAATCACAAACTTACAAGTCTATATTGCATTAAAATACAGCAATTTTAAAAGAACTAATTTGCCATAATTCAAAAATGAGCAAATTTGTGCTCGATAACAGATTATGCTTGATAATTTCAGAAATTTCGTAAATTCTATCAGCAAATTACTATTTTTTTAACATTCACCTAATTTTCAATTTTTAAAAGCCGGATCTTCTTATTTATTCTAGCTGTTTGCTAGAATCTATGAATTTTCCAACAAATCTTACTCAATCCCATCGGTACCACTAAATTCACAAAACTCTCAATTCACCGTTCCATTGATAAAAATTAACATCATTCCTATCATCTTCAATCATTGACAGACCATGTTCAATCACTAAGAAATTTCAAAGAAATTCTTCAAATTACAGTCATTGATAAATTCTTACAGAAAATAGCTTCAAAGAGCACTTGATCCATCAATAAAGAATTTTTCACAATCAAAAAATTCCTGCAAAATCTCAAACTTTTCCACTTCTTTTGTCTTTAATCACAGTTCTTGGTATGATTTTTTTTAAATTCCTTACTTAATTCATAATTCACAGACTTTCTCCTTTGTTAAAATCCAATAAAAATGCTTTTTTATTTGTCCCGGCAAAAACATCCACCGCACTTCGCGACTTTATTTAATATTTTTTTATATATTTTTTTTCTATTCCTTTCCGTTACGCTCGAGAAAAAAAAATAATAAAAAAATTTTTCGTCCTCAAGTTTATCGGAATTTTTTTAGTTCCTTTAACTTCACAAACTGTGCAAAAATAATTTTTTTTTACGCTCTCCGAGCTCGTAATTGCGATCACGAATGAAGTCAAAATAAAACTGAAAAAGCAAGTCGACATTGAGGTATGTTGAAGTAGTTCAACATCAGAAATGGATATAATATTGAAAATTGTGTATGTGTGCGTCGATTGTGTATGAAAAAGAAAATGTTGAGGAAAAGAAGAAAAAGGAATTTGAAAAAGTGGGCGTTGCGTATATGAAAAATAATTTTAATAAATCTCGATTGGTGCTACGGCCATGATACACAACTTTGTGTAATCGTGTCTGTGAAATGAGAATTATTATCAATTTTTTTTTTCTACTGCTGCTCTATGCTGAGAGAGTCTCAATGAGTCGAGGACTTTTACTTACTCTGTGTATATTTGCGGAACGGAGGGTAGAAAAAGAAGTGACTCTCACTTTACATGTTACTTTATTATTTATTTATTTACTTTTACACACACACACGTACGCGCGTGCATGTGTATCTACACATGTGTATGTATGCAGGCTGGTAAAAACAGTCATAAATAAGTTGGAAATTTATAGCAAATACATATAAATATGGGGGAATAATAAAAATGTAGATTTTTACGCAGAAATAAAAAGCAGCTTGAGTGAAGATGAAGATTTATGAATAAGAACAAGCCATAAAATAATTTTTTTTTTCTGTGGATTTTTTTTTTCTCTACTTTTATGGAAAAAATTCACCTTACAAGTTTTTTTATTCCTTTCTATTTTTGGGAACTTTTTTGGAGTTTGAAATGTTTTACAGTTATTCTGGCTAGTTAGATGTTTTGGAATTTCTATGAAAAATGCTAGTATGGCACAGTATAACCTTACCATGATATAGTAACTAAACAACACAAGTCGAATAATTGGTTCAAAATTCGACATGACTCTGACATGGTGTTGGGGTGCCTGATTTTTGGTTTGACGGGGTGCCTAGTGCCAAAGTCGCACCAGCCTGATGCTAGTGTCACACCAATCTAGTGCTAGATTATGGATTGATTAGCCGATTCATGGTTTTCAGGGTAGGTAGGGCATTTCGTATGTTAAAGTGGTATATATACCATCCCATATCATTTTCGGAGCCTATATTTAGACCTTAAAAATCATGTTCTAGTATGATTCTTTAAAAATTGAGGACATTCCCTAAAATGCGCTTTAAACCCTAAACATCCATGCCATCTCTACTTGAATATTTATCATCTCCCCTTTTTTATTAGATAGAGCAAAAAAATTATAGCTCAAGTTTTTAATGGAAACAAATAAAAGTTTTTTTTTAAACTACCGAAGAATATTATGAGAGACAGCAGTCAAATTAGCGATAAAACTTGTGGTTTTTACAGTCAGATGAGGAATTGAGGGAAGGTTTTTTTTTCATACACAATTTTCATGTTTCTGCTCTTTATGCTTATCATTATAAAATCCATAAAAATATCACTTTCGACTCTCTTTTTTTTCCTTAAAAATTTTGCATGTTGCTGTGGATATGCCTTGGTGGTTTGGAAAATTCTGGATTTTGTGGTTGTTGTGCTTGTTTATCAAAATATTCACAAATTCTGATGGAATTTTGGGAAAATTATTTACTGCGGTAGTTGTGTTAAATTAATTAAAATTACGGTTTGTGATTCTGATTCTAGAAAGCTGGAATGTATGCAGGAATGGAGTAAGCTAGGTGCTGGGTGGAGTGGGGGAGTAGGAAAGAGGGTGTGGGTTGGGTGTGATAGGTTTTGCTGTCTGGTTTACATCCAATAGCCCTGTATGGACATAATTATTTAATTAACTCATAACAAATAAAAGGCATCAGGGGCAAAGAAAGGAAGGAACAGGGGATAGTCAGGGAGTGAGGAGGGTCTGGGTCAACTCCCATCCCTGTTCTCTGTTTGGACAAAACTCTTCAATTTGACAAAAATCCTAAATCCTCTCAAAATTGTGATATCCCACACAAAAGTGGCCTCCTTCCTCTTCAACCCTTCTCCCCCATTCCTACATACACCCCTGATTCCTGACTTCAAAATAACGACTGTATACTCATTCAAATTGACTTTCAGCAACATTGTATCTTATCAAACTCAACAGATTTTCTAATTACTTAGCAAACATCCGATCCAACTTTCTAATCAGTTCAATCAAATCCACAAAAGGTCAACGAACCGCCACCCTATCCACAACCCACCCAACATCACCTCAAAAAAATCATTTGTAAACAACAGCATAAATAAAGCGATAAATGTTTCAAGCAGCACAAAAAGAGTCAACAAGAGTACAACAATCAATGTAAATGGCTACGAGAAAATGAGAAAAAGGATAAAAGCACAGCACATTGTTAACTGTGTTGAAGATGAGGAGGAGGAAATAAAAAAAAAACTTTCGACACAATGACACTGATTTTAATTTAATTTTTTTTTCAACTGAACGGAAAATTTGTTTGTTCTCCTTTTTGCTGATGATGATGATGATAAAAATGTGGATGTCTTCTTTTATTGTTTTGTTTTTTCGGGACAGTAACAAAAGTTCTACTTTTGGGTGAATTTGAAAAAGGAGATTTTTTTTTGTTTGAGTGATCCAGGGTTGAGGGTAGTTGATTGAGGGACAGAAGGTTAGCTTAGATTGCGATTGAGACCGAGACAGAGAGCAAGACCGACACCGACACCGACATTGAGACTAAAAGAAACTTCTTCCAATTATGAGAAGCAAATTAAGTAAATAGTAGCTAAATGAAGCCATTTTTCGCACAAATTGTATTAAATATGCTTTAATCTACCAAAATTATACATATCTACCTTTGATATCCTTAATTTTGAACAATTGATGAGTTCCTTAAGATATTTTGATAACAACAAATTTCAATTTTGATAAATTTTGAATTTTTGAAAATAATTTCAAAGGTTACTTCAAAAATTTTGGATTAATTTGCCAATCTTAAAAAAATATATCTAAAATATTGTCATTTTCAAGCAGTTAAGAGCGATATTGAGCCTGTCCTTCTACAAACCATCAATAGAAATGAATCGTCATCATCCCTTTCACATGAACAGCATAACATACTCACTAATGTTCCACTAACATGCCGTATTTACAAGAAAAGACGTGAATTCTTCCTGAATGCACTTTGAAGGATAATTTTGATCAATTTTTAAATTCGTCGAATCTTGATGATCAAGTATCATCCTTGGTGATACTGAAACCTAAGATTCATCTTAATTTTACTTACTTACTGCTATCAATTGCGATCCATGACCTGCTTTAAACGTGCCAGTTTGGTCTCATAAAACTGACTATATCAAAGACTTCCAACTACCAATTACCGATATAAAAGGCAATCCTATCAATATAGACAGCTTCTTTCCATGAGCTCCTTGACCCACCTTGCGCCTAACTACCTGCTTGTCCATCTAACCCAATTTAAAAAGCTCAACACAAAAGAAATTAAAAAAATCCACAAAAACTTTTTCCATTTGTGTCTCACTTATTTCTCTGGTACTGAGCATGAAAATGAAAATCGATAGTCGTTAGTTGCGCTCGATTGCCAGAAATTCTCTCCTCCTCATCCCTGTTTTATACATTTTTTTTTTCATTTCTGTGTCGTCCTGTCGTTACTGTATATGGAGTGAGAAAATGAATCAGTGTGGAAGAAAACGAGAACTTTTTATATTTTTTTGGGATTTTACGGGGTGTTGTTGGACTGACTGTTTACCACTCCGTCTCTCTCACTTTGTTTGTTTGCTGACGATGCTGTTTTTTTTTGGATGTTTTATGATGCGAATTAATGAATTTTCAATGTCAATGAATTTGTCTGACTGACTTTTTTTTTGTATGTGCAGAGTTGTTTGGGACTTAATGGAATTAAATTCCATTGCTGGCATCGGTTGTGTAGTTGAAAGGGTTGAGTGGATGGCATTCCAACCTACATACATGCATGCAACCCAAAATGTATTCAACATCAGCTCACATCCTAGCTACAGCTCTATTAGACATTCCTGCAAATCATTCAAACATTACCACGTGAAACAGTCACAAGAATTACATAAAATGGACATAAAACTTATTTAAATTTTTGCTATTTTGTAATTTTTCCCTCAACCTCATAAATCTTTCACATTTGCGGATAGGACAGAAGTGAGTTGACGTTCCTTTTCGGATGTAATATTTTGATTTACTGTTTGTTATGTCACGATAAAATTTATGGCTGAATATTCCATCCTGTTATGCCATTCCTTTTGTTACTCTGATGCTATGGATCATGTGATGTATCTTACTGCTCACTGTTGTTGTTGTAGCTCGAGCTGCTGATGATGTTGAAATGAAATATTTTATTATCATTGGACAGACAGGATGAAAAATGAGACTTAAAATGAGGCTAGAAATGGAAATCATTTGTGAGATGAGAAGAAAAAGTTTGAAATTTTGATTTATTTTCTAGGTTATGTGCCTATGTAAGCTTGATTTGTTGGAATGGATGGTAATTATTGAGGGATTAGCTGACTGACTGTCTTATGGATTAACGGGTTATTGTCGGCAAAATTCGGCCAACGTCGGATATTGTTCGGTCAACTTCGGATAATCTTCGGATAATTTTCGGTCAACTTCGGATAATCTTCGGATAATTTTCGGTCAACTGCGAATAAACTTCGGTCAATTTCGGATAGCTTTCGGTAAAATTCGGATTATCTTCGGTTAATTTCGGATAATTTAGTCAACTTCAAATAATGTTCGGCAAATTCCGGATAATTCTCGGTCTATTTCGGATTTGTTCGGTCAACTTCGGATAATTTTCCATTTTCTCTTCCCTTTCGGACTAAATAATGAAAGAAGGACAGCATTTGAAGGCTGAGCAAATAATCTTACTAAAAAATTCCAAAAACATCAGTTCACTGAAGCACAAAACATTTTCTTTTACATCCTTAATTTCACTTCTCATCCAACAAATGAAAGTCTTCTTTTTGTTCCTTATTTTTAAGATGAAAACTTCCCTCGATCTCAATGACTTTATTTTGTTTTATGACTCTTCCTTTTTCCATTTTAATATACTTTGCATAACATGCATAAATATCTCTATGAATCACATTCATCATCTCCTGTTTAAGTCTTTTTTTTCTGCCATTTTTATTATAATATGGAAAGAAAAAATTGTAAGAATATCATAAAGGAGATGAAGAGATTTTTATAGCTTCTTTTATTATAGAGCACTTAAAATTATAAATCATAAAATAGCATCGTAAACATTTTCATTCTTGCGATACTTCCACCGCCATTTCATACTTTTTTTATTATTATACTTCTGATATTTCTATATTTTCATTTGCTGTTATTGTTTAATACTTTTGTGTTTATCATGAATTTATTGGAACAATAGGGATGATATGTAGGTGGGAGGGAGGTTGTAGAGGTGAATAGTTCTACAAAAGTGTATGAGAATTCTTCAAATTTCCTTAAATATTTAAATATTTAAATTCTGCATTCTAACTACTTAACCAAGTTGACAGGTTTTACTAGTCCGTCCTGTGTTTAGGTCGAAATTATATAAGGTATTATGCCAGTCCAAGGGAAAGAGTTTTATATTCGAGTTTTAAAGCATCAATTCTTGTTGAGAATCAAGGTTCGAATCCCACCAGAATCACACATTTCTCATTATAATGGACAGAAATTGTCCAAAAACGGGTTTTGACCAATAAACGGTGGTTTATCTGCATACTTACTCTCGAACAGTACAAAGAGTTCGTCAGGACAACTGCTACTGAATTAAGACACAAATTGCCTTGGCTGCATCTTGACGACTGATTTCTGCCAACTGTGCGGCTCGGAGCAGTTCTTAGCTAACTATAAGCGCTGAAAGAAGACATACAGACCTGAGAATCTAAAATGCAGAGAATGCAGACTTGCTGTTGTTGAGTAAACCTTAATATTGAATCTTAGTTACTTCCACAATAAAACAATATATCCCAAATGACTTTAAATATTAAAATATTCCTTACATCCACCAAACACCACCCCTACACCCCCATCCAGAACCCACAAACAATTCCAACATCCAAACAATACATCCAGCAGCAAATAAATCTTCCTGTGGTATTTTTTTATCATCTCGCAATACATTGTCTAAATTAAAAGATCCTCCATTTTTTTCCATTCCGAACATTCTCTTATTTTGTGTGCTGGAGTCTGTGTGTTGCCCAAGGCGATTCTATCCCTTTCGAATCGTCAACATCATATCATGAATAAGTGGAATTATGCACATGCGGCAATTTCGCTTTATCCACAATGTGTTGAATTATTTTTTTCACAGATATGTTGAAGGAGGCAAGTCTGATACGATGGTTTGAGGCATAGCAATGGCAACTTTATGGAAACAAGAAGATATAAACGAGCGTCTCTATGGAATCCATAAAAAAAATTGAAAGAAGAATAAAAAAAGAATATATTTTAATCCCCATTGTGTGATCCTTTTCGTTCGTAGCCTTGCCGTGCATGCTTACTTGTGGACGAGCTTGTTTTGGAGATGCGAAATTCTTCTTTTGTGCTACATTTTAATCAAATTTATGCAACTGTAATGTTATTTAATTTGAATATGATATAAGGCATTGAGGCATGAGCTGGTTGAGGTGAAAATGGTGGGTTTGAGGTGGAAGTGGTGAGTTTGAGGTGAAAATTGAAATACTTTCTGCTTGAAAATACTGAAAAGTAATGATTTTTTTCCTAGAATAAGTCCTCAATATCCTGACTCTTACCACTTCTTTCCATCATCAAAACCACTTTAAAATCCCAAAAACTATGTCAAGGTATTTTTAATGCCTCAATAAATCAAAATCTCACTCAAACAATTCCTCATCCCTTTCCATAACCCCCAGGAGCATCTGACAAACAAAAAAAAATAAAGTTCAAAAAGATTTAATTTCTTAAATCTCATTTCATAAAGTTTTTTAATACTTTAATATAGAAAGAAGAATGAAAAAAATAATCCAAAACAATTGTGTGCAAGAAGTAATGTAAAATAATATAAAAGTACACATGAAGAATGGAATTGCGTGTGTAATATGCCGCGTCAAATATATCATAAAAAAGAATTGGAAGTAAAAATGAAAGGATTCATAGCCATGAGCAGAAATTGTAGAACAAATAGCATTTGTGAGTTGTAAATTGTAAATAATGTGGGGATTGGAGCGATTTTGGATGTATTTTAATGTAAGTCTCAATTTACGTACGTTTTTTGACGTAAGTCTCAATTTACGTACGTATTTTTGACATAAGTATAAATTTACGTACGTTTTTAGACGTAGGTTCTTTCTGTCGTAAGTCGCAATTTACGTACGTATTTCAACATAACCTCAAACTTAAGTAATCATTTCTAAGCAAATAATTACAAAATCACCCAAAATGCTCCAAAATCATCCCCATCACATCCAACCAAACAGTTCTTCACACAGTAATACAAGTTGAAGTTACAGATTTGCCGACAAAAACACACAGTAAATAGTAATATTTTGTACGAAATTGAAAAAAAGTGATTTTCTTTTGTGAACATTATACGCTTTTTCTGTTATTGTTTGAACAGTAAAAATATGAAATAAAATAAGAAATCCTTACTTTAGCTCCATATCTTTCATACATATCTATTCTACTTATTTTTTTCACTCTCACTCATTCGTATTGTCTGGCTTCGGTATTTTTTTTGATGAAATGCCTTTCTTATGTACGTACTTTTCACGCGATTAAACTTTTTTATTATGTTTGTGCGTTGAAACTTGAAGGTGAAGAGATGATGGCACAAATATATTGAAATTAGTGTCAAGATTCTGTGATTTTTAATAAAATTTAGGTCCTGAAGGGAATCTTTTAAGAGCTTGAAGGACATGTCGAGCTATTTAAAGACGATAGTAGTAGCTTTGTGATATATGAAGGCATGTGGAGAGTTGAATGTGGCCAGGACTCTAGGAGTTGGACTACACATGATTATAAACGGACTCCAAAGTCGGACTCCAAGTGTTGTCGATTCTAATCATATTTCTTTAGATATAGCCTATGCGAACTTATGTTTAATTATATACTTGGCATCTTAGGACAGAGACTAATTTTACAACTAGACATAGAGGAAAGAGACAACTTGGCGTAGAACAGTAATGCGGGAATGTCAATTAGATGTCAAAACAGAGAATTTATACAAGCTTTGTGATAGTAACTAGATGGAAGGCCTTTGCAATAACTAGACGGACATGGTTCGAGGAACGATAGAGGAAAGAAGGGGGAGTAAGGGAGATTGGGGGTCGATTATCACCTGACCACCTGAGCTATCCTCTCCACGACTAGACATAAGGTCTGTTTCACAAGGATTGATACTATTGAATTAATTTATGAATGATCGTAGTGCTTAACGAGCACAATTAGAGTTTGCATATACATTGGATACGGAGCTCCCAACCTTAAGTCTATTAAAAGTACCTCCCGAGGATTGAGGAGTTGCAAGACAATGGCTTTCCATTTCCCCCCATTCCAAAATGTTCATTATCATGCATAGAAATGTGCGTATCAAAATGCCTTTCATCCAAGATTTCAAAAAAAGAAAATCTACCAAAATAGTAAAATAGGATAAAGCAGCACAAGGCACATGACATCCCTCCCGAAGGTGATTTTCGTGGTAAGCATTGTTGATGGTGTACGAGAGGATAAGGATGAAGAAAGCAAAGAAAAAATTTTTTTATTATATTTATCATTCTGCCCACATAGCTTTGCTCTTTGCCATCTACGCATATTGGAAAAAAGTAACGAAAAAAAAATACATTTATGGCAAACGATGTGAATTTTTCTTTTCTTCCTCACATTGCTTTATGCTTTTCGCATGTTTTATGAGAATAAAAAAAGAAGAAAATCGAGAGAAAGATCCTTTTCTGCTAGGTGGCAATGAGAATTTACTGGTGCAGAAAATTTAATGCCACACAACGGCGCGCGATTTTTCCTTTTCACGCATGACAAATTTGAAACTTCTTTTTTTTTCTCCATTCTTTCATAGCTTTCAGCGCTTGTTTTTTTGCCATCCAACATTTTTTGCGTGTTGATTTTCTCATTCTCAATGTCACATAATGGATAGGAATGTACATTGTATGGAACTATATGGGATGATGACAATACAGACGAATGTATACGATACAAATAAAGTTAATTATGGATATTGAATTTCCATGTTGCGAGGAAAATTTCCTTTTTTTCTTACTTCTTCTCCTTCTTTAATTTCCTTCCTCGTCTTCCGCTGTATGCGAGTTGGAGGTTATTTCCTTTTAATAACGTGAGTTGGGGAGGTGATGTGAGTTGAGGATTTGAGAGCGAATTTTTTGATTTGATTTACCCGTTTGAACTTTTGACTCTATTGCTGGCCCAATCACAAAGCTTGTCACAAACTGGTAAACTGGCATTCCTTACTTATCGTCCTACGTCATGTTCTTTTGGAGTAACAGGACGCAATTATCCTTGTGGATGGCAATCAATGGCATTAACAAGTGTGTGCCTTCGCTACAATCATTGAATTTTCAAATTTTAAGCAAATCGATTGTTGAATTTTTTAAATTTTTTAAAGCCGTTAATTTTTTCAAATTATTTTCAACCGTTTAATTTTACATTGAGAATTTAAATTTTTGAAAGCCGTTAAATCATCAAATTCAAAATTTCATTTTCCACCTTCCCAGTCACAACAACCACACAAACAGCACACAAAAAAAGCTTCAGTCAAAAAAACATGTAATCTCACAAATGGGAAATAGAAAATTCAATAAAAAAATAATTTCGTGAGATTCATGCGTAATTCCCTTACTTGAGCTTCAATTTACTAATACCGTTGACGAGCGTGGCAGAAAGGAAAGAAAATAAAAAAAAATAAGAAAAATAAAACTTTTATTCTATCTATTTACAACAAGCATGTTTCATCGTCAAATCAGATTTCTTGTTTGACGTCAACAAGAGAAAAAAAAAAAAGAACTTTTGTAATTAATGTTGGGGAAAATACATTCACGCTTGGCTTTTAAAGCACAAAAATAAACTCGATTTACTTTTTTGTCTATGAAAATTTTTCCCCATCTTTAATTTTAATTGCTGTTTACTCTCGCTTTCATCTCAGTAAGTTGTGAAATTTTCTCAATCGATTATTTTTCGTTCACCTTAAAGAGCTTTTAAATCTTTTAGTTCCATAGGAATTTTATTGACGTTTGTTGAGGTTAAGGAAACTTGAAAATTGAAAGTGAAAATCATTTAAAATTAAGTACGATGATGTCAGCAAGAATGGAAAGTTTCATGTCATGATGACGTATGGGATATAAATTTATTTAGATAAATTTCTTAAAAGTTTTCAAAAAGTAATTATCATTTGCGGTGGTTGTAAGATGAAGAATTGAAGTCTGAATAGAAAATGAGTGAAAATTTAATGAATTCTGTTTGGATTATGAGTTTTGATCAACAAATTAGGTAATTTTGTAAGGTGAAAATTCGCATGTTTAGTGAACCAAAAAGAAAAAGGAAGCTGTAGATCGAAGTAGCATTGCAATTTAAATCGGGAACTAACAAGAAGTCAACGACTGAACTTCAATGTATGGAAATGTACTTTCTTCTTTAGAATCTCAGAAGTAGTAAGGTTCTGAATAACCATGGCTTTAGTCTCAAATCAGATTCAATGAAAATTGATCTCATCTTAGAGTCAAGTAAGAATGGAGCTGATTTTTAGAATTTTCTATTTGTGTTTCTTCCGGGAAACTAGAAATAAGAAATTAAGTAGATTTATTTCTATTGCAAAAATTAAAACAAATTGAAAACATTTTAAGCAAGTAAATTTTCTGACTTATTTTTCAAAAATCCTATTTTATGCGAAAATGAACTGCACTTTGCATGCTTGATGACCAAATATTTATAAAATTCCCATTTTATACTTGACATGACTTCTTATTTCAATTCATTAAGAAAAATTATTGCCACATTTGTTTTGCTTACCAAAAAAAAAAAAACTTGTCTATTTTTGAGAATCCATTAGAAGACATTTGTCGAGGTACAGAGAGCATCTGAAAGACAGCATGATGCATGCAATGAATACATCATATTTATTTATTTATAATGAAAAAGTTAAATTTATTCATGCGTTAATTCATCTCTTCTTATTCATCTTATTGTATACAAAAAAATACCTTAGACTTAAAAGGAGAGAAACCTCAAAATAAAATAATTTACAATGCCAATGAGATGAGAAGAGAATTGAAAAGAAAGACAGGTAAGAATGGGAAAAAAGGAGATGCCGCCGCGTATTTCAGTAGTCACCTCAACCATCAACATCATTGCATGCTATAGTTGCAGAGAGGAGACATAAATATTACTTACACAATGAGATATGATATTATTTTGAATGAAGGCATGCCATGCTATCAAATGAACCAGAAGAGGAGGAGGGATAAGTAAGTAAGAGATGTATTTGAGCTTGTTTGAGTAAAAAGAGCGCAATTGTTTATTGAATTTGAATCATTTTTCGAGCTCTATTTTCTAATACAAAGAAAATTTCTCCACTTCGAAAACTATTTTGTCAATAAAAACTGAACATATGCATTAAATTTTTTAAAATCTAGTCTAATAAGTAGAAAAAAGTGGCAAAAGTAAAACAAACAAGTTTTGAACACTCAAAACTGAATATCCTAATTGGAAAATTTAATTAAAAATGATATGTTTTGTAATAACCAGCCAACTCAACTTAGTTTTTGAGAATTTATGCTTCTTAAATTTTATATTCTTCCAAAGTGACTATAAAAATCCATTCTTCTTAATCAAATTACAACCCAATTTCAACCTAGAATAAAACAGTTTCATGTTTTTTTTATTGTTAAAGATGCGACGATCGAGATTAATCTTTTTACTCTCTCATTTTTCCTTCCCTTTTTCTTCATCCTCATTGCATGTAACAAGACTTTTTTGTTCTTTTATTGGAAGACAACAAGCAAGGCAAAAAGAAACTTCTCAAATTTCAAACAAAAAACTTTTTCTTCTTCGTTTCTTTTCATTTTTTTGTTTATTTGCATTTAGAAAATTAGCTTTTTGTACTTTCGGTCTTCGTTTTTGCATTCCATGGGAATTCTTATGCACTGCATTGACTGCTTAATTTATTGACTGCACATAGTTAATGAACGTGAAAATTTGTTTGGTAAATAATGTAAAAAAAAAGTTGTTTGCTTTCATTGTGCTGATTAGATTGTAATCGAGATTACTGACTGGATGGCTTGTAAACAAGAGCATAAAAGTTGTAAACAAAAAGTGAATTTTGACTTATTTATGATGATAGAAAAAGTTTATTTTGTTCTGTCTAATCAGGAAATAAAGAATGGTAATTTGGATTCTGTGAATTGGTTCTAACAAGTTAATTGAATTTGTCATAAGTAATTGGTGAGTTGAATTGGCTTGGTGTAGTAGTGGTTTCGATTTTTTTCGGGCCTTAATCATTACACAGCGTCCATGGGTTCGACACTTGGCATGGGAAATCTTTCTCATGTCCTTTTTTCGAATCGTATCCACAAAAATCGCGACTTACAGCCTCGCGAATTGATTGCTTGCTGATTATCAATGTCAACTGAAGCATTGACTTTTCTAATACCTTGCTTCCATGACACGGCATCGTTATGTTTCGTATGTCATATTCGATCTGTAATGTATTAATCAATGAATTGACTTTCATAAACATTTGTAAAGTTCACTAATATTTGTTCCAAAACATTTGAAGTGTTTCTAGTTTGCCCTAATCTAAAATTGTGTGGAATTGGGCAAATGAATGTGTCATTGCTAAACATCATCTGTTTCTAATAGATGGCGCGACTAAAAAAAGCGCTAGAAGTAATAAATTCCTAAAAAAATCACATATATTTGCTATTACTATTACTTCTTGTACTATGTTTAAATTGAAAACAATTTAAATGCTTTTAAGTCTTTATTAGTCTTATAAAATCTCTGTTGACCTTAACCTTTAATATAAAACTACAATGAATTCCATATCCAATGAATAACTTATTTATAAAATTGTTTTAAAAAAATCAAGCGCTTACACCAATCATTGGCTTTAACACAGGAATTGGTAATTAGTCTTATATTTTATAAATCATATCCATAAATCACATACATTTTAATCAACTACTCTTTCTTTAATCCTAATATTATATCCCTGAGCAGCATTCACTGTAATATGAAACTTAAATTCAATTTCCTCCAATTTCATGTCCGAATCGATTTCATAACGCAGTAAAATATTTGCAAGCTGAATTTTCATCAAAAGCATCGCATAACGCCATCCAATACACATCCGTGGTCCTTTTGCAAATGGAATGTAAGCATATGACGGGATTTTCTCGAAGTTTTCTTTCTCAAACCTTTCTGGTCGGAATTCATCAGCATCTTCACCCCAAATCTTTTTTGATCGATGTATTCTGAGGATTGGAATGACAATGAATGTTTTTGCTGGCAGAACGTATCCTTCACTTATCTCTATGTCTGAGGAGTTGATGCGAAGAAAATAAGGAACAACAGGCACTAATCTCATTGTTTCATTTATGACCATATCAAGGTAGTGAAGCTCACCAATCTTCTCAAAATCTAAATAAGGTGCATCAAGTGTCTTTCCAAAAATTCCATGAAGTTCGTCTACAACCTTTTGCTGAATGTCTTTATGTATTCCGAGTAGCATGAGTGTAGTTGATGACGCAATTGCTGAGGTATCCTGAGCAGCCATCATGATTGTGCTGACTTCGTCATGAATTTCCTCATATGAGAAATTGTTTTTTGGATTCACCAGTGCATGTATGAATGATTTTGATTTTTCATTGTTATTCTCTTCCTGCTCCAGTAAATTTTTGGCATTTTTGATGACATTTTTAGTGAAGACTTCTCCAATGTCTGTTAGAAACTCGTTTTGGTCCTTGCTCATTTTTGTAAAACTGAATAAGAAGTTTGAGTAGAGCCACGGTTGAAACATTCTAACTGTGATGATTTCCGTAAATCTAATTGTGGACAGTAAAAGAAAATTATTGTTTGTATAATATGCACAATCGATTATCTATACTCACTTCACTAAATTATCTATGAAAGCATTCTTCACTTCACTTTTCTGATTTTGTATATCCACTTCATAGTCCATAACCTTCAATATTGTCTCCAATGTTAAGGCAGTCATTGAGTAGAATACATCAAAGTCTCCTTTTCCTTCCAATTCCTTGAAATTATCCATCAAAATTTTCACTTTTTCATTGAAAATTGGAATTATATTCAGCAAGCTCTTAGCACCAAAATAAGGATTGAGGAGCTTTCGATGTGAGTGCCAATAGTTCAAGTCACCAAACAACGTGCCTTTTAAGATATTTGCATTTTTTACTACAAATGGTTTGTCGAGACATTCTTTTGAATTTAGAACTTTTTTCACATCCTCTGGCTTGACGACACCAACAAATAATGAAGGTCCAATCCATGCCTTTGTGCAGACCTCATTTCCATTAAACGCTTCATGGGCTATGAGGTAGATCTTCTTACTATCTAGTGTTAAGATTTGATACAGTCCTTTAAGTGAATAATCGAAACTACTGTTAGGGATTTTGGACGCCAAGTAGTAAAATCTTCGATTATCCCAAAAATGTTTAACAACCAAAATTACAAATAAAAATATTAAAAATTCAGTAACTATCATTTTGTTGTTTCACGTTTGAAGTTATAAGAATGACTGAGCTCGCCGTATGAATATTTTTTAATACATTCAACATCAAGAAGAAACTCGCAAAGTGTATTGACATTAGCTATTTTTTTTTTTTGATTTTCTTTAGTCCTTTTATAAGTGTATAAATATTCATATTCACACCGTTTCACTCTGTGACTATATTGAAACTACTTCCCTAATAGCACAGCGTTGCCGTTGCACGTTGACGCTACGTCGAAAAAAGTGCGGCGCGACGTGCAAATGACGTAGTGGCGCCGTGACGTCTACCTAAAGACGGATTTCGTCTTTTTTGCCGCCTTGTGCTATAAATTAAATCAACTAATAATTAACTTAAAACGGTGTGGATATGTCTGAATAAGCGTGATCTTCTACTTCCTAGTTACCTCTGATGACGTAATTATCATTTAATATTCAAGTTGATCAAGGTAGATTGATTTGGCTGTTTCTTAATTGTTTCTGGTCATACCAACATGGTTTGTATGATCGTAATACACAAATTGTTGTTAGATACATTCCATTGCTATAACCTGTTACTGACTGTGCAGAGTTGCAAAAAAACAAAATATCATTTGTGACAAGCCATCAACTTTTCAACCTTAACAACAAAAATAGATTTTAATTAAAATCTAAAATTAAGGTAAAATAAGCTGCTGCTAGAACTCTAAAAATATAATTTATCATTGTAATTTTGGGGCATAAAAACAAAAATAACGTTTTTATTAATCTTTGATGACCTTCATTGTGAAACTTTATTGAATCTATGGGGATTCCCAATAATATGCCTTAAGATCTATAACACATATCAATTAACCAATTATATTTAATTATATTTTAATCAACTATTCTTTCTTTAATCCTAATGTTATATCCCTGTGCAGAATTCATCGTAATATGAAGATGGAAATCCACTTCCTCTAATTTCATGTCCGAATCGATTTCATAACGCAATAAAATATTTGCAAGTTGAATTTTCATCAAAAGCATAGCATAACGCCATCCAATACACATCCGTGGTCCTTTTGCAAATGGAATGTAAGCATATGACGGGATTTTCTCGAAGTTCTCTTTCTCAAATCTTTCTGGGCGGAATTCATCAGCATCTTCACCCCAAATCTTTTTTGATCGATGTATTCTGAGGATTGGAATTATGATGAACGTTTTTGCTGGCAGAACGTAGCCTTCACTGATCTCTATCTCTGTTGAGTTAACGCGCAGCACATAAGGAACAACAGGCACTAATCGCATTGTTTCATTTATGACCATATCAAGGTAGTGAAGCTCACCAATCTTCTCAAAATCTAAATATGGAGCAACAAGTGTCTTTCCAAAAATTCCATGAAGCTCGTCTACAACCTTTTGCTGAATGTCTTTATGTTTTCCGAGGAGCACAAGTGTAGTTGATGAAGCAATTGCTGAGGTATCCTGAGCAGCCAGCATGACTGTGGTGACTTCGTCATGAATTTCTTCATCTGAGAAATTATATTTTGGACTCATCAGCTCATGTATGAATGATTTTGATTTTTCGTTGTTATTCTCTTCCTGTTTTTGTATGTTCTTGGCATTTTTAATGACATTTTTAGTGAAAACTTCTCCAATGTCTGTTAGAAATTCGTCTTGCTTCTTGTTCCTTTTTGTAAAATTGAAGATAAAGTCTAAGTGTAGCCATGGTTGAAAAATTCGGACTGTGATTATTTCCAAGAATCTAAATGGGACAGTAGTAGGAAGTTATTGTTTATTTAGGTATTAAAATGAGCGAAGGAAGATCCCGCTCCCCCAGATATTTCCTTATTCACATATAGATTATACTTACTTCTCTAAATTCTCAATTAAAGCATTTTTAATTTCACTTTTCTGATTTTGTATATCCACTTCATAGTCCATAACCTTCAATATTGTCTCCAATGTTAAGGCAGTCATTGAAGAGAATGCATTAAAGTCTCCTTTTCCTTCTAATTTCTTGAAATTATCCATCAAAATTTTCACTTTTTCATTGAAAATTGGAATTATATTCAGCAAGCTCTTAGCACCAAAATATGGATTGAGAAGCTTTCGATGTGAGTGCCAATAGTTTAAGTCACCAAACAACGAGCCTTTTAAGATATTTGCAAATTTTATTACGAATGGTTTGTCGATGCAGTCTTTTGAATTTAAAACTTTTTTAACATCCTCTGGCTTGACGACACCAATAAATAATGAAGGTCCAATCCATGCCCTAGTACAGACCTCATTTCCATTAAATGCTTCATGGGCTATATGGAAGATCTTCTTACTATCTGCTGTTAAGATCTGATACAGTCCTTTAAGTGAATAATCGAAGTTGCCTACAGGTATTTTGTACGCCAAATAGTAAAATCTTCGATTATCCCAAAAATGTTTAGCCACCAAAATTACAATTAAAAATATCAAAAATTCAGCAATGATCATTTTGATGTTTGACTTTAGAAGCTCTTGATGAGACTAAACAGCTGAGTAAATTTTATGCGAACAAGAAGTCCAATAATGTTTTATGGTAGTAAATCAGTAGATTTGTAAGTGTGTAACTATTTCGTATTCTATCTCGTTTTTAATACGTAATATTCTTATTAGTAGCTATATTTAGTTTATAGCAATAGTTTATTTCAAGTAATAAAGAAGGCTTCGCCTCACAAACCTTTTAGGGGCCGCTAAGGCTCCACCCTCCATGGAGTCCTTCTACTCTGTTTTTTGGAAGGCGCCTCCACTAAAGTCAGGACTCCACATTGGAGTCCTGCAAACTCTGCTTGAAATCTCAAAATCAATCAGTTGCTCTTTCCTCTCATTGTTTTATTTATGACCATTTCAAGGTATTGCAGTTCATTAACCTTTTGATAATCTAAGTATGGAGCATAGAGTGTCTTTCAAAAAATACTATGAAGTTCGTCGACCATTTTTTGTTGGATATCTTTGTGTATTCTGAGTGCAGTTGATGCCGTAATTGCTAAAGTGTCCTGAGCAGCCAACATGACTGAGAAATTGTATTTTAGACTCAATAAATGAATAATTTTGATTTTTCATTGTTATTTTCTTACATTCCAATGTATGTTAGAATGTAAGAGCGTGTAACCCGGAGAATAAAGCGTATCCTGATCTTTTTGAGAGATGAGAGGGAAGGGAAGAGAGAGAGAGAAGCTTTTAATAGCAGAAAATATTTTTGTATGTTTTTTAAAAGGGAAGAAACATTTGAGTTCAAACTATCCCGTCTTCATTTATATACAATCCAAAACCTATACTCACTTCTCTAAATTCTCTAATTAAAATCTACAACATAATAAAATGCTTAATTACAATAAATTATAATTAAAATCTAAAATTAAGGTGAAATAAGCTGCTGCTAGAACTCTAAAAATATAATTTATCATTGTAATTTTGGGGCATAGAAACAAAAATAACGTTTTTATTAATCTCTGATGACCTTCAATGTGAAGCTTTATTGAGTCTATGGGGATTCCCAAAAATATGCAGGTTCTATAACACATATCAGTTATTCAATTACATTTTAATCAACTATTCTTTCTTTAATGCTGATGTTATATCCTTGAGCAGCATTCGCCGTAATATGAAACTTAAATTCAAGTTCCTCCAAATTCGTGCTCGAATCAACTTCATAACGCAATAAAATATTTGCAAGCTGAATCTTCATAAAAAACATCGCATAACGCCATCCAATACACATCCGTGGTCCTTTTGAAAATGGAATGTAAGCATATGACGGGATTTTCTCGAAGTTCTCTTTCTCAAATCTTTCTGGGCGGAACTGGTCAGCATCTTCACCCCAAATTTTTTTTGATCGAAGCATTCTAAGGATTGGAATGACGATGAATGTTTTTGCTGGCAGAACGTATCCTTCACTGATCTCTAACTCTTTAGAGTTGATGCGCAATATATAAGGAACAACAGGCACTAATCGAATTGTTTCATTTATGACCATTTCAAGGTAGTGAAGCTCACTAATCTTCTCGAAATCTAAATATGGAGCATCAAGTGTTTTTCCGAAAATTCCATGAAGCTCGTCCACAACCTTTTGCTGAATGTCTTTATGTTTTCCGAGTAGCATGAGTGTAGTTGATGACGCAATTGCTGAGGTGTCTTGAGCAGCCATCATGATTGTGCTGACTTCGTCATGAATTTCCTCATATGAGAAATTGTTTTTTGGATTCACCAGAGCATGTATGAATGATTTTGATTTTTCGTTGTTATTGTCTTCCTGCTCCAGTAAATTTTTGGCATTTTTGATGACATCTTTAATGAAAATAACTCCACTGTCCTTGAGTGATTTGTCTTGTTTCTTGCTCGTTTTTGTAAAATTGAAGAAAAAGTCTAAGTGCAGCCAAGGTTGAAAAATTCGGACTGTGATTATTTCCAAGAATCTAAAGGGGACAGTAATATGAAATTATTGTTTATTTAGGTATTAAAATGAGCGAATAGCCCGCTCCCCAAGACTCCTTATTCATATATAGCCTTTACTCACTTCTCTAAATTCTCAATAAAAGCATTTTTCACTTCACTTTTTTGATTCTGAATATCCACTTCATAGTCCATAACCTTCAATATTGTTTCCAATGTTAAGGCAGTCATTGAGTAGAATACATCAAAGTCTCCTTTTCCTTCCAATTTCTTGAAGTTATCCATCAAAATTTTCACTTTTTCATTGAAAATAGGAATTATATTCAACAAGTTCTTAGCACCAAAATATGGATTGAGGAGCTTTCGATGTGAGTGCCAATAGTTCAAGTCACCGAATACTGAACCTTTTAAAATATTTGCAAACTTTATTACAAATGGCTTGTCGAGGCAGTCTTTTGAATTTAAAATTTTTTTCACATCCTCCGGCTTAACGACACCAACAAATAATGAAGGTCCAATCCATGCCCTAGCACAGACCTCATTTCCATTAAATGCTTCATAAGTTATATTGAAGATCTTCTTACTATCCGCTGTTAAGATTTGATACAGTCCTTTAAGTGAATAATCGAAGCTACTTTGAGGAATTTTGTACGCCAAGTAGTAAAATCTTCGATTATCCCAAAAGTGTTTAGCCACAAAAACTATTAATAGAAATATTAAAAATTCAGTAATTATCATTTTGATGCCTTACTTTAAGAAGCTCTTGATGAGACTGTGCAGCTGAGTAAATTGTATGCGAAAAAAAAACAGTCCAATGATATTTATAGCAGTAAAACAGTAGTTTTATAAATGTGAAATTATTTCGTACTGAATGTCGTTTTTTAATGCTTAATATTCAATAATCCAATGTTAATCATAGAAACACTTAAAATTTGTAGCAATTGTTTATTCCAAGTAACAAAGAAGGTTTTTCGCCCTTTACTTCATGGATTCCGAAAGAAGAGAGATACATTTAAGGTCAAACCATCCCATCTCCATTTATATACAACTAAAACCTATACTCACTTCTCTAAATTCTAAATCTAAGTTCTATAGATGAAATTTAAAATTCAGGTAAAATAAGCTGCTGCTAAAGCTCTTAAAGTATAATTTATCATTGTAATTTTGGGACATAGAAACAAAAATAACGTTTTTATTAATCTTTGATGACCTTCAATGTGAAACTTCATTGAATCTATGTGTATTCCAATAGTATGCCTTAAGTTCTTTAACACATATCAATAAGCCAATTACATATTAATTTAGTTTCCTTTCTTTAATGCTGATATTATATCCTTGAGCAGAATTCATCGTAACATGAAGCTGAAAATTCACTTCCTCTAATTTCATGTCCGAATCGACTTCATAACGCAATAAAATATTTGCAAGCTGAATCTTCATAAAAAACATCGCATAACGCCATCCAATACACATGCGTGGCCCTTTTGCAAATGGAATGTAAGCATATGACGGAATTTTTTCGAAGTTCTCTTTTTCAAACCTTTCTGGGCGGAATTGATCAGCATCTTCACCCCAAATATTTTTTGATCGATGTATTCTGAGGATTGGAATTATGATAAATGTTTTTGCTGGCAGAACATATCCTTCACTGATCTCTATGTCTTTTGAATTGACACGCAATATATATGGAACAACAGGCACTAATCTCATTGTTTCATTTATGACCATATCAAGGTAGTGAAGCTCACCAATCTTCTCAAAATCTAAATATGGAGCATCAAGTGTCTTTCCGAAAATTCCATGAAGTTCATCCACAACCTTTTGCTGAATGTTTTTATGTATTCCGAGTAGCATGAGAGTAGTTGATGACGCAATTGCTGAGGTATCCTGAGCAGCCATTATGATTGTGCTGACTTCGTCATGAATTTCCTGATATGAGAAATTGTTTTTTGGACTCACTAGTGCATGGATGAATGATTTTGATTTTTCATTGTTATTCTCTTCCTTTTTCAGTAGGTTTTTGGCATTTTTAATGACATTTTTAGTGAAGACTTCTCCAATGTCTCTTAGAAATTCGTTTTGCTTCTTGTTCCTTTTTGTAAAATTGAAGATAAAGTCTAAGTGCAGCCATGGTTGAAAAATTCGGACTGTGATTATTTCGAAGAATCTAAAGGAGACATAGAGTAATAGGAAGTTATTGTTTATGTAGGTTTTTAAATGTGTGAAGAGCCCGCTCCACCCAGATTCCCTTGGTTCTTTATTCACCTAGATGTGATTATACTCACTTCTCTAAATTCTCAATAAAAGCACTTTTCACTTCACTTTTCTGATTCTGTATATCAACTTCATAGTGCATAACCTTTAATATTGTCTCCAAGGTAAAGGCAGACATTGGGTAGAATGCATTAAAGTCTCCTTTTTCTTCCAACTTTTTGAAATGATCCATCAAAGCTTTCACTTTTTCATTGAAAATAGGAATTATATTCAACAAGTTCTTAGCACCAAAATATGGATTGAGGAGCTTTCGATGTGAGTGCCAATAGTTCAAGTCACCAAAAATTGAACCTTTTAATATGTTTGCAAATTTTATTACAAATGGTTTGTCGAGGCAGTCTTTTGAATTTAAAACTTTTTTTACATCCTCTGGCTTGACGACACCAACAAATAATGAAAGTCCAATCCACGCCTTTCCACAAACTTTATCTGCATTAAATGTTTCATAAGTTAAATTGAAGATCTTCTTACTATCTGCTGTTAAGATTTGATACAGTCCTTTAAGTGAATAATCTAAGTTTCCTTGAGGTATTTTGTACGCCAAGTAGTAAAATCTTCGATTATCCCAAAAATATTTGGTCACAAAAATTACAAATATAAATATTAAAAATTCAGTAATGATCATTTTGATCCTTTACTTAAAGAAGCTCTTGATGAGACTGAGTAGCTGAGTAAATTGTTATTTTTTTAATTGACTAATGCTCTTATAAATGTCTTAGATTTTTCATTGTTATTGACATTTTCTTTTAATAGACTTTGAGCATTCTGTATGATGTCTTGTGCAAGTCCCATTGCAGTTTGGATCCAGTTTCTAGTTGCTTTTGGTATATTATTTATAGCAGTAAAGCAGTAGTTTTATGTTAATTAATGAAACACTTGAAATTTGTAGCAATTGTTTATTTGCAGTAACAAAGAACGCTTCGTCTCGCAAGTCAATGGAGTGCTATACAAAATAGAATTTTTTTTGTTGAAAAAGAACTTAAAAATTACTGAAATTTTTAACGTTTATTTTTAAAAATTTTTTATTTTTTTTTTTTTTTGACTTCACTTTTTTTGGGATGCGCCTCAACATTGGAGTCCTTCTAACTCTGGTTGAAAACACAAAATTAATCTATTGTTCTTTCATTAAGGCTTATATTGTATCCCTGACACACATTCATTGTTATATTGAATTGAAATTCTAGTTCCTCTAATTTCAAATTCGTGTTGATTACATAACGCAACAAAATATTCGCTAATTGAATCTTCATCAAAAGCATCGCATACCGCCAGCCAACGCACATCCGTGGTCCTTTTGCAAATGGAATGTAAGCATACGACGGAATTTTCTCAAAATTCGCTTTCTCGAATCTTTCTGGACGGAAGTCATCAGCATCTTCACCCCAAATGACTTTTGATCGATGAAGTTCAAAAATTGGTATCATAATGTAAGCTCCTGCAGGAATGACATATCCTTCACTAATCTCAATATCGGATAAATTCTCACGAAAAACATAAGGCACAACTGGAAGTAATCTCATTGTTTCATTGATGACCATTTCAAGATATTGAAGTTCATTAATCTTTTCATAATCCAAGTATGGAGCATCAAGTGTCTTTCCAAAAACACTATGAAGTTCGTCGACTACTTTTTGTTGGATATCTTTATGCATAGCAAGTAACAATAGTGTCGATGATGAAGCAATTGCTGAGGTGTCTTGAGCTGCCAATACAATAGTATTTACTTCATCTTGAATCTCATCACTTGATAAGTTATTTTTAGAATTGACTAATGCTCTTATGAATGTCTTAGATTTTTCATTGTTATTGGCATCTTCTTCTAATAGACTTTGAGCATTCAGTATGATGTTTTTGGCAAATCCCATTGCAGTTTTGGATGCAGTTTCTAGTTGTTTTTGGTAAAGTTTTGTGGATTTAAATATAATGTCAGGATGAAGCCAAAATTTGAATGCTCGAACTGTGACAATTTTTAGAAATCTGAAGGAATTAAGGAACAATTATTTCCGCTTGGTCTTATAGGCTTTGTTAATACTCACTTTTCTAAATTTTCAATGAATACATCTCTAACTTCACTTTTCTGACTCTGCAGATCCACATCATACTCCATCACCTTAATGATTGTCTCTAATGTCAAGGCAGTCATTGAATATAAAACATTAAATTGTCCTTTTCCTTCCAATTTATCAAAATTCTTCATCAGAACTTTCACTTTTTGATTGAAAATTGGAATGACACTTTGCAAACTTCTGGCACCAAAATATGGATTTAGTAGTTTTCGATGCGAGTGCCAATATTCCACATCTCCAAATAGTGAACCTTTTGGGATATTAGGAAATTTTAAGAATCTTGGTTTATCGAGACAGTCCTTTGAATTCAGTACAAGTTTGACATCTTCTGGCTTCACAATCCCAACAAATAAGAAAGTTCCAAACCAGGACTTTGTACAGACTACATTATTAGCAAATGCTTCTCTCAGCATGACAAAAATTGTTTTATTGTCAGCATTCATTGCTCGATAAATTCCTTTAATTGAATAATCGAAGCTACTCAATGGAATCTTATGTCCCAAATAAAAGAACCTCCGATAATCCCAAAAATATTTAGCCACAAAAAATGCAACTGTAAATATTAAAACTTCTGTGATGATCATGTTGATGGTTTAAGCTCAAAGTTAGTTTACAGACTGACTGACTAGCTTCAGAAATATTTGAATGATCTTAAACGCTTTGGTACTTCAACGATCTACTTAAGGGACAAGAGGGTTGAGAGCTTTTGACTTAGCTACTTGATTAGATTTACGCATATTTTTGATGTCATTAACTTTATTTGGTGATGACATAGCAGATATTTTTGGAGGAAGTTGAGCTTAAGACTGTTCAGTTGTAATCCATGACCTTCCTTAAGCGTTTTCTAAAGCTAATTCAAGCGATGACTTTCGCTTGCCTATTATACACACTAAATGCAATACTATCTCATGCCGCACATTAAGTCTACTCAATTTAGAACAAATTTAAGCCAAAGGCTTAGTTAGGAACTACCACAAATTCCGCTTATCATTTCACACATTTCTAATACTGATAAAGTACACAATGTCGTGATTGTATGTGCGCTTATCATTGTTTGTGTAACTGCTGATAGCAGCTAATGAAAATAATATTTTTTTACATAACTTACTCAGTATGAAAGTGCATTTAGAAGTAATCAGTTGTTGTGTATTCCAAAAATAAAAATAATTTAATTTTTATTAAGGGTCAAAGTCAACATTCAATCATGACATTTTTACTACAAATGATTGTGATTTTTGTGCTCTCTTATGTAGCTTTCAAATTTATTAAAAGAAATAGGAATTTAAAGAATTGCTTGCCAAATAAGGTAGTTCTGATAACAGGTAAGGAATAAAGTCTAATGAGTCACGGACTTGTGAGATAATCTTTTATATAGATTGCTATCAAATGCGAGTCAATGTACTAAAATGCTTATTGTTGTTTCTGGGGAACTTCATTTACGATTATGAAATTATATTGTCTGTGTTTGAACTACGTAAATAGAAAACATATGCTAATAAAATTTACACTTACTAATGTGCTTATATTTGACAAATTCGTGTGCTATTCGGTGGATTAAATTAATTCACTTAATTTCCGAATTGTTTACTGGATCTTCACTGTCACTTTAAATTTAAAAATTCAACTTTCCCGTCACTTTTCACAAATTTCTTCTATTTACTTACCTTTCTCCTCATTCTTTAGAACCTTAGCTTTAGTCTTTCATTTTCAGTTTCACATTTGATCATCAATTTAATTAAAATAACTAAAAATTCTTTAAAATTAAGACGACAACAATTCACACTAAAAAAATATTTTCTACGCCTTGAAGTTGGCTTAAATTTTTCGTTAAACTTAACGAAATAAAATTCAAATTTTGATTGACCGTTAAATTTATTCATGAATTCAATTTATTCATTTGTCCTTATTATCCTTTTTAAGGAGCATCCTCAGGAATAGGTGAAGCATTAGCTCACACTTTTTATGTAGCCGGCTGTCGACTGATCCTTACAGCACGTAGAAAAGATGAATTAGAACGTGTCAGAAAAGATTTGCTTGAGATTCATTCAACAAAAGTGACACATCCACCAGTTGTAATCACATTGGATCTTACAGACATAAAGTCACTAAAAGAAAAAGCTGAACAGGCTTTGAATATTCATGGACACATCGATATTCTAGTCAATAATGGAGGAATTGTGTATTATGGAGATGTTGTAAATACAAAGCATGAAGATATCATGAAAGTAATGATGACAAATTATTTTGGAACTGTTGAACTTACAAAATGTTTACTTCCATCAATGATCAAAAGGAAAAAGGGAAGAATTGTCTGCGTTTCTAGTGTCAATGGAAAAATTTCTATTCCATATACTGCACCATATGCTTCATCTAAATTTGCCCTTCAAGCTTTCTGTGACGCTCTTCGTGCTGAAGTTTATGATGATAATATTAAAGTCACAATAATCAGTCCTGGATATGTAGCAACTCCTATTCTAAGAAACGGAATTACATCAACAGGAAAACTCCCAGAAAAACGAGATCCAGACATTAGTGACGGTATCAAGCCTGATGATTTAGCTAATGATATATTAAGAGCAGTATTAGATGACAAAAAAGATGTAATTATTGCTCAACTTTACGTTGAAGCAGCTGTTTGGCTTAGGAACATTTGTCCGTGCTTATTTCATTGGATAGCGACAATTCGTGCACGCATGGGACAAGATAAACCATAAGTTGAAGACGAAAATAATAAGACTTCAATAACAAGCGTAAAGACAACTGACTGACGTCATATTTTAAGAAGCACGATGAAAAGGAAACGAAAAATATGTAAATGACCTTAAGACTTAATAAACTCGAAGTGTGTTTATGAATTGAACTGAAAAATATGTTAGTTAATGATGGTTACTGCCCAACTGTACATTAGGTATTGAATAACTACTCAAAATTGATTACTACGATTAAAAATCCATTTAACATTTTATTAAAGTCATGATCAATTTACAGGACCATCATTACCGACTGAATTACATTTCAGCTTCGACTGCTGGTTCTTCAGTTGACTTACCTTTGTTCTTCTTTTGCTTCTTTTCGCCCTTCTTTTCAGAACGTTTCTCGCCACGTTCTCCATGTTCGCATGGACATTGAGAGAACTTTGTATTCAAATCTTTACAGTCGCTGCTATCGACTGGTGCTGGGCATGCAAGGTATAAGTTCTTGAAGGTACACTTCATGATCATTCCATTTAATCTTTCAGATGTTTTGTTCTGACTGCCAGTCATCGATTGACGGGCATGAAGTTTGTCCTTGCCAGCCTTGCCTTTGTGTTGAGCGGCCTTTGCGGTGGCTGTATAAGAATTAATCATTATTATCAATTTTTAGTAGGACACTCTTACTTACCATTAGCAAAGCATGATGACACAACAGTTGGAACAATTGATGACCATTCAGATGATGCACCGCTTAACAATTGTTGGGTAAGAAGATCACTTGAGATATTTCCATCAGCACCCAAAATACCGGCATTCTGGATGACACATGGCATGACGCATCTGAAGAACTGCTTGTTACCTTTTTCACCTTTTCCACGTTTTTCTAATTTTTCAGCAGCGGCTGCTGGATCCGATGATGTGTTTGTTTGGTTGCATTGAGTTGCACACTTTTCAAAATATTGCTTGAAACTTGGCATATTTGGGCAACAATCTGTTGGCTTTACTGACAATTCCTTTGAACATACTGGATTTTTTGATTGCTTGCCTTTTTTGCCATGATCGGCGGCAGCAACTGCCAAAAAACATGCTAGTACGATGAACAATTTCATTATTAAATGTTTGATTTCTTGTGGTAAGCAATAACTGACTTCAAACTTATTTTGAGTTCCATTTTATAGGAAAAGTTATGGGCAGTCAATAGAACGACTACAAGAAAATTCTTGTATTATCAGTTGTCCATTTTTTGTTCCAAAATCTATTTTTTGACATTGATGTATCATTGTTAAGGTCTAGGTTGGTGTGCACACGCTGATGATTGTTATTACAGAGATTAATTTAGTAGCAAGTGTAAAATCTGAAAGTTAGTCATAAAAAATTGAAATTTTAAATTTTCTTAACAATACTGGAGTTGTAACGGTTTTTTTACATTTTAGTACAAATTTGAATTCAGTAATCTAAAAATTTCTGGCTTTAGTACAAAAAAATAATCAAAATTTTTGAAAATTATCAATTTATTCAATTTCTAGACACTTTACAAGCTTTTAACACATTAAGTACATAACTTTGAGCGGTATACTAGCAAAAGATAGATAATATGACTAGGAACTATATCCAGAAAGACTAATTTTTGAAAAAATAATGAAAATTTCAGATTGTAAACAAATATTTTTGAATTTTAACGGGCAAAATTGACTTGTCAGCTATTGCTAGGGCACCACTTCATTGCCGTGTTACGATGTTGACCTGTCGGCACTGTGAAGGCTGATATCGATCCATTTTTATGCTTAAAAATCCAATTCCAATTAATAACCATATATGATTGGCACCAACAGTACGAAAAACGCGAAAGTAAATTTTCTAACACTAGCCGCACTATGAGATCCACACAGATCTATCTCAGGGTTATCACAATCTGGTTCATAATCTGGTTCTATTATTCCATCTATATAATCTAGTTCTGAATCTATTTTTTTAGCCTTCATTTTTCTCAGATTTTCTAAACTGCAATTCATAAAGGAATTACCTGACAATTCTGGCATCATTCTTTGCAGCGTCCAACTCTTATCAAGAAATTTATAATAATATTCATTTTTAAAGAAGTAAGTGACGTTGTCTTTGTAAGTAAATGCTGTTTCCATGTTGAAGACATCCTTAAATGCTTTTGATATCCTATTGCTATATCCAGTAACAGCCATTTTGAGTTCATCAAATCGATGATATAGATTCCCAATAAAAATGTAGGTTCGTTGATTGTCTGGTCTTCTGAATATTGCGTCGATCTTTAAGACACTTGGGTCAATACCGAGATCACTTAATTTCATCATTTTCTCAAGTTTATTGCCAATAAAGGAATAAATAGCTTGACCAATAAAGAACAAAGTCTTATTATCAATAGTTTGATAAACAGCATCAACATGCTTCATTCTTGGTGACAATTTCCTCCAACGTGATCGAATTTCATGCAAGTCCATTGTTAAACTAAACATAAACTTTCCTTTAAATGCTATAACCTCGTCGTCAATCATAGCAATGGCATCGTAAGACGTATTACATTTGTTTGGTAAATGTAAAGCTTCTCCCCAAACGGGTAGTTCCTCTTCGCTATCTTCTTGCTGTTTAGAGATATTTTTTCGATTTGGAGGAACTCCATAAATAGCATGCATTCCACGGATATCATCTTCACCAAGAGTTGTAACCTTCTTAGAGTAGAACTCATACATGATTGCTTCAGTGTCGCGGGAATGTTCCAAACCTAAGACAAGAATTCAATAATTAATACAGACTAGCTTAATATAACTATTCATACCTAAGCTATGTCCAATAAGATGAAGTATAATTGGATACAAGCTAACTTTTCCTTCTGTCGGATTGCTATGATTGCTGACATCAAAATCATAGCTTGATAGTTCATTTAAATGAATATCACCACCTAAACCTTTTCCTGGTCTAAATGCATGACCAAAATCCATAGACTTAAAAATGTGATGGTCAATATTAAGATGTTGTGTGGGTTGAAAGGAAATCATAATGTCAGCTGCTTCATCGGCTTTTGATTCTGTAAATGTCAATACTGTATCTTTTTCCCAAACATTAAATGCATCACGTAGGATTCGACGAATTTTGTCTTCGTTTTCAATAAATTGTTCCTTATTCAGGTGGTTGAATCTATAAAGATGATGTAAGGTTGACTGGATGTCGACTAAATGTCTAGATATAAACCTGATAGTTGTATAACTTGTTGCTATTTCAAGCCTATAACTAGACATCTGGTCGACTAACTGAGGCTTAATCTACAGCTGATCTCAATCGGTTACAGCTTTTAAGCAAGAACTAAATACATACCTATAAGTAATGTTCGTCTTTTGCCATTTTGATGACATTAATGAATATCTTTTGTGACGCTTCTTATTAGCAGTCTCATCAGATACTCCACATCGTGGTGTCTTTATTAAAGCTGATGTAGACTCATCGTATTTTCCGGTTATTGGAATGTTTCCGTTTCTCTGGTTCAAAAAACAAATGAATGAGGTTGAAAATGAGTCAAAGTAAGTAAGAACTTTAAAGGACTTTCAAGAACTAGACTTTCTTTCCGAGAAGTCAGTGTGACTCTTGCTCTTGGCTAGATTTGGTCAGATTCGGTCCTCTGGTCAGTGTCAAGTTGGGATATGAGTTAATAAAAATCAAAAATCCGACTCAAGGCCGGTGTGACTTAGTTGCCAGGTTTGGTTTCAAAATTCGGAAAATTCCCATATTAATTTCGTGACCATCGAACTCATTTAACCATGAAGAAGAATGATCAATTGCGTAACAGCCAATAACAGATGCTTTACCGACACATGACAGTTTTGTCTTCATATTATTCGATTCCATACTCAAAATTAGCGCAATGATGAAAGGTTTTGAGATAAAACGCTTCAAAGCTATGAATCATAACTGCCTACTGAGATCTTTATTTTTTATATGAGGAGATTACATAAAAGAATGCGTCATCAATTGTGCTAATTACTACATATTGTTCGCAAGATATTTTAATTAAGAATGAAATTCTTCATTTTGATCGTCAAAACATTTTTTCAATTCTTTTATTTCCTTGATCCTCAACCTTGGATAATCACTTACTTGCAAATTTTTCAGTGCTCTTTTAACTCGTATATCACTTCTCAAACTTTCATAGTCATCGACAATTTGATTCAATGATGATTTCTCATTGTCTGTCAAATATCCAAAATTTTGGAGATATCCAATAACTTCTTCATCTTCACTGATTGGAATACAATTGATTTTAAGTACTAGAACTATGTTAAGAACAACCAGCAAGAGAATCTTAAGAAATTTCATTTTCTGTGTGAATTTGGGAGTGTTTGAAAGGCAACTAAGAATCTCATAGTAAAAAATTGGGAATGTTCGGAAGTTACGTAGCGCTTAGGGGTGAGGAAAATTTACAATTTTGGTAAGGAATACAAATTTTGGAATTTTTGCGTCCCGGACTGGCAGAAGCTCTCGAAGAATAGAGCCAGCTTCAGACGTTCTCTTCGCGCATCAATGTGCACACGTATGCCGCAGCCAAGGAAGTAAGTAAGGAATACACATTTTGATTCATGAATCTGTTGCTAAACGTTAAGGTTTGAAGTTCTCCAATCGCTTTTTTATCGCTTCGTAATTTTCAAACGTTCCCAAACAGAACTGACCAACTTAAAAATAAAAATGAGATCAGAAGATGAGTAGATTTTTACATTCTCTCAGAGAGAGTATACTGCTGAATGTTATTATTATTATTGGTAACATAAGTTATATTTTTATTCTGAAATATGCAAATATCATTTGAACTTTAAGTCTAGAGCTCAAAATTGACTCGAATACTTTTCGGCTTTTCAAAACCAAATCCAAGTCGACTTTGAGTTCTAATATTAAGCATTTAAATAATTTTATAATTTTATTTCATACTAATCGGTATAAATCATGTTTATTGTACAGTAATCAAACACCAGAGAGCGAATAATAATTATAGTTTAAGTATGCTTACGAACTAGAAACAGGTCCGTATTCCTGGCTAGAACTCTTTAATCTCAGATTATATATAAAGGTTGCCAATAGTTTACAAATGGTTCGGTGGTAAAAAACATTTAACACCTAGCTGATACATTTACACTTACATATCTATACTTACTTAGGAATGGCTTAAACTTAAAGTTCTAATTGTACATTATTATTTTAACTAATTTTCTAAGCTTACTTATGTTTGTTCAATTAAAAATACTGATAAATATATTCAAGCACATTAATACATAAATTCCAATACTTAAGTGTCTATTTCCAACTGAATTTGGAGCGTCAAAACGTTCTGCTCGCTCATTTTTGCAAAGATCTATCTCAGGATTGTCACAATTTGGTTCATAAAACTTCTCATGGTCATCTATGTTACCTATATGATCTACGTCTGAATTTAAATATCTATTGCCGAATTCAATCTGCGGATTTGTTAAATTACAATCCATGAAGGTATTTCCTGATAAAAAAGGGTCAATTCTTAGCAGCATCCAACTCTTATCAATAAAGTCATAAACATATTCATTTTTTAAGAAGTAAGTGACGTTGTCCTTGGAAGTAAATGCTGTATCCATGTCATAAACTTCTCTAAATGCTTTTGATATCTCGTTGCTATATCCAGTAACAGTAAATCTGTGTTCATCAAAACGATGATATAGATCGCCAATAAAAATGTAGGTTCGTTGATTGTCGGGTCTTCTGAATATTGCGTCGATCTTTAAGACACTTGGGTCAATACCGAGATCACTTAATTTAATCGTTTTCTCTAGTTTATTGCCAATAAAGGAATAAACAGATTGACCAATGAAGAACAAAGTCTTATTATCAATGGTTTGATAAACAGCATCAACATGTGTCATTCTTGGTGACAATTGCCTCCATCGTGATCGAATTTCATACAATTGCATTTTGGAACTAAACATAAATCTTCCTCTAAATCCTATGACCTCGTCGTCAATCAAAGCAATTGCATCATATGACGTATTACATCTGTCCGGTAAATCTAAAGCTTTTTCCCTAATGAGTTGTTTCTCCTCGCTGTCTTGTTGCATTTTAAATGCCATACTTTTTCTATGTTGAGATATCCCATTTATAGGATCGTTATTTCCGTTTCCGTTTTTCTGTATAAATTATAATGAATAAAGTTAGAAATGTTGGATTTAAAATCATTTGTATGTGAAATGTGTGTTCTACAATTGCTGATTTTGAGTATCATTCGAATGAACGACTAAATCCCGAGCGACACAAATGAAACTTTAAAGTCTCTGCTAAATCTCTTTTATCGGAAGTTGTTCTATTTTAGCAACCATATAGACGTCAAATGAGAATAAGCGGATCTTCATTTGCGACGCTCGGGAATATAAACAACAGTTAATGTATATACATATTTTCTTTTGTTGATATTTCGTTAAAGCAGTAGTGCACAACCTTTTATTTTTCGCGGGACACCTTGTTGGCAAGCCTCGACCGAAATTATACACGATATACAGTTAATATCATTTTCAAGAATTTTATGTGCTGCGGCAAACAGGTTGCACACTACTGCAGTAAACAGAACAACATCTAGTTTATTTATAGAACAATAATCAAGTTTTCGCATATTCTGTATAACCGGTATTGGCAGTTTCCTCAAAATCAATGCTTGCTATCGTCTTGAGTGATATGAAATATGAAACTTGTTGAGAATTGAAATCATTTTCTTTACAAAGTAAAGGATTAATGATTCCGGTTTATGGCGAAATCATCATTATTTGCATGAACGGATTAACTGATGCAATTGCTGCGTAGTTTGCAAAACATTTCATTTTAGAATTTCACCATAAAAGCACATTATCAATTCAGTTATTTGCAATTCACAATCAAGTTATGAATTGACTTATTTTGACCTTGAATTATGACTTACTTGTAAACTAGTTACTGTTCTCTTAAGTCGCGTATCACTTTCATTTTCATCACTAATTTGACTAAAAGATGTTTTCACTTCATCGTCTCTTATATTTCCAATAATTTGAACATCTTCTGTATCATCACTAATTGGAACACAATTGATCTTATCAAATAAAACTAAGTTCAGTAAAGCTAGCAAAAGAAGCAAAGGAAGTTTCATTTTCCTGTTTATATTTGTGAATATTCAAAGCACAACTGAGAAACTCGATAAAAACAGAACTGATCAACTTAAAATGAGACTAAAGAATGAGAAAATTCTCATCCTCTCTCGGAGTATATATACTGTCTGATATTGCATTTATTAATAACATAAGTTATACTTTTATGATGAAATATGCAAATTTGTATACTATTTGTGAATGCACATTCATCTGCCGTTAAAATATGCATAATATTGTAAAGCTTTAATTCTGATTCCGATTAATTTTTCTTAATTTATGATATCCGTAAATTATTAACTTTAATGTGTTGAGATCCTCAATGATGATCAATCAAGTTCTTACATAAATAAATTCATTTTTCCTTAATCAGCATTATTCTCTTCTGAAATTTTGAGTTAACGGTTTTTCAGTTTTCGTATTTTGCTTGAATTTTGGTTCGTTAAATTTAACGAAAGTTGTTTTTGCCCGCTTTGATTACATTTTGTATTGGAAAAATTCAATATTTAATTAAATTAAATGTCAATTTAAGATCCAATTTGTCATTTCAAAAAGAGAACGAATCATGCTGTTACTTCCATAATAATACAAAACAACTGAATCTTTGCTGCACTTACATTTTATTAATAAAAATAAAATCCGTGTATTTCACGCGGAAGTTAATATAGAAATGTAATTAATATTACATTATTAGTCATCATTGTAATTCCGTTCCATTTATTTGCCAATAGCTTGAGCAGTAGGTTGTCCTGATGTTGTTGGAACTTGTGTGGTTGGTTTTCCTTTGCTTTTGTTGTTCTTATTTTCATGCTTTCCATTCTTTTCGTTTTTGTTTTCTTTTTGGCTTTGTTTACCGTTCTTTTCTCCCTTTCCACCTTTGCCTCCCTTTCCTTCATTTTCGCCACTGTCTTTACCTTTTTCGCCATGCTTGCCTTCTCCATCTAATTCACATTGAGACATTTTTGATGTCAAATCAGTACAGCTGCTATTTGTGGAGAGGATTTTGGATGGACATGAAAGATACAAGTTCTTGAAGACGCACTTCATAACCATTCCATTGAAGCATGGTCCATGTCTTGTTGAATTGGAGTCCTTCTCTTCAGATGACTTGTCTTTTGTTTTGTTAGAGTTCATCATGGCAGTAGCTGTAGATCAAATTAGAATTAAGAATCTTCCTGAAGCTTTGCCTTAGTCTAGATTACCTACCGTTGACAATGCAAGCAGATGTGACAGCTGAAACAACTTGAGCCCAATCAGCTGATACTCCTGCCAACAAAGCAGCATTAAGAGCAGTGCTTGAAATATTTCCATCAGCTCCTAAAGCATTAGCAGCCTTCAATACGCATGGCATAACGCATTTGAACATTTGTTTCTTTGCATCTTTGCCAGGTCCTTCGCCTTTACCACGTCCTTCTCCTTTTCCATATTTTCCTGATGATCCTTGTTCTGCAGTAGCATTACCAGCTGGTAAAGTTACATTACATTGAGCAGCACATCCAGCAAAGTATTTCTTGAGACTTGGCATTCCTGGACAGCAGTCATCAGGCCTAACTGAAAGCTTCTTTGAACATATTGAGTTCTTTGAATTATTTTCACCCTTTGCCTTCTTGCCTTTCTGTTCAGCAGCAGTTATTGCCAATATACATGCCAAAACGATGAATAATTTCATTTTATGATTGTTATTTCTCCTTTATTTAGTTATAAGAAGCAGACAGCTGACTGATAACTTTCATGGAATCCCCATTCGTATTTATATGGAAAGTTGTGATCAGTCATTGTAACATGAACATGATGTTTTTGGTTATATTTTGACATTAATTTATCATTCGCAAATTTTTTGAGTTTTTGAATGACTTTGAAAAATTTGAGGTCAAAATCGATAAAACGTGCTGATTTCACGTACTTAAATTTGGAAAGACACGCATTTTCAGATGTCCAAAAAAATAGAATTTTCTAAATTGATAATTTACTTTGTTCTACATCCTTTACAGACACGAGCGACTAAACTTTATCACATAAACGCTGCTATGTCATCGTCCAAATAGCAAAACGTGAAGGTGAGTTGACGTCAATGTATATGTTACAAATCGATGACACATAAGCAGTCATAGCCGAGGCTTTAATAATATTCCACGTCAACCTAATTTTCTTATGGTTTTTGGGTAAGGATTTGGATAAACCAAGTTGGATTACTAGCGTAGCTTAATTGGGATTCATATAACAGTCTATCAATTGTATATCATTGAAAGTATAGCAGCAAAAATATATAAAGAATACAGAAAATGCATAATATATATATGGCACTTTGCCATATATGCTGTATCATCTCCGAATCTCCAATAGCTAAGTAGTAGAAGCTTGCGACTAGAAATCATAAGATGTGGATTCGAATCCCACTCGAGATCCGATATTTAGGTTCATACTATTTCTATTAGATCAACAGTTATTAAGAGATGATCCGTTACTTTGCAAATTAGCATGACCGAGGCTTCATCGATAAACAATGTCCTCAACCTGCACAGTATGAAGACTAGAGATCAGCAAAGATATATAAGAAACCCAAAAATTTGATGCAAAATTCATTTTATTGACAATTTTAATTTATTGAATAACAGAACCAAGCATGAAGACAGATAATATATTCAATTAAGCTTATGCTACGAGAGTTGCTTGTGTTGTTGGTTTTCCTTTTCCTTCCTTGTTGCCTCCTTGCTTCTCATTCTTTTCACCTTTACCTCCCTTGCCTCCTTCTTTTTCCTTTTTCTCCTTTTTGTCACCTCCTTTGTGTTCTTTTTCATCTCCTTCACATGGACATTGTGACATCTTAGCGGTCAAATCTGTGCAATCAGAACTGCTGACGAGAACACTTGATGGACATGAAAGGTACAAGTTCTTGAAGACGCATTTCAAAACATTTCCATTGAAGCAGAATTCATCTTTATGTTTTTCTGATTTTCCATGGAATGGTTTATCAGCCTGTACAGTTGCTGTTGGTGATAATAATTGATTTTAATAATTAACTCTATAAAATGATCAAAAGTTCCTTACCATTAGCAAAACAGTCAGTGATAACATTTGGAACAATATTAGCCCAAACGGAACTAGCTGAAGCAGATAAAGCAGCATTAAGAGCATCAGATGAGATATTTCCATCTGGTCCCAAAACATTGGCAGCTTGTAAGACACATGGCATGACACATTTATGCATTTGTTCCTTTCCGTCATCCTTGCGTTCCTTTTTGCCTTTTTCTTGTTTTGCGCCCTTTCCACCACGTTTTCCTTGAGCTGTTGGCTCAGATGTGTTTGTCATGGCTTTGCATTGCGCTGCACATTGGTCAAAGAATTGCTGTAAGGTTGGCATGCCTGGACAACATGTAGTTGCATTGACAGACAACTGCTTTGAGCAGATTGAATTTTTAGACTTTTTGTCTTCTTTTGGTTTCTTGCCTTGTTGGGCGGCAACGACTGCCAAAACGCATGCTAAAACAATGAATATTTTCATTTTTGAATTGTGAAATGAAACAGAAAGAACTGATGATTTTTAATCAATTTCTGTAGATTTTATAGTAAATGAAATGTTCAGCCAACGGAACTACAACAAGAATTTTTATGTCGTATTATTTTGGACATTGATTTATCATTTGTTTTGATTTTTGACTGATGTCCACTTAAAAATATGGATCAATGATATTCACTGGTCGACTAGACTACTGTCTATTGCTGGATTTCATCAAATCTAGCATGAAGCCGAATCTGATCTGGAGTCAAGATCTCGCTGACATAAGTCAAACTTCTACAACTTCTATGTATTGCGTATTCCGGAATATATAGCACAAATATATTAAATTGGCTTACACAGGCTTATAAAACGACCTAAACAACACCAAGGAGAAATTAATAACAATAAAAAAATCACCAGAAAAGAATCTTCGATACATTTAAGTTCTTTCTTTATGATTCATTAGGGGATTTTTTATTGTTATTGTTTTCATTCATTGTGAAATTATAAACAAATAAGAGTATTAAAATATGCAACGCTGAATAAAAAAATCACTTAAACTTCTTCTTCCTTTAAACGTTCTATTCATTCTTGGAATAATAATGCATGTTGCAATTGTTGAGGACGCTTAAAATTCTTTTATAAAATTGTGTGAATTAAATTTTACATTTTCTGGTTCCGATAGTCTTGGAAAAAATTGCACGATTTAAGAACTGTGTATAGAGTCGCCAAGAGCTTGTTCATTCAATTCCCTTAAAAATTTACAAAAATATTTCCATAATCAGTTCTTTACTAGTTCACAAATCGATAACATTGAAATATTAGAGCTTAAATTATGAAGGAAACAGGAAATATTTTAAAAGAATTAAATATCCAAGAATTTACATTGAAAGACAAAGCATTATTCAGAATATCCTTCAATTTCGTTCCTGTAATTTCAAATTTAGAAAATTCACAGACATCAAAACCAAGAAAGATCAAAAAGATTCCACCACAAATCAAAAGGAAAAGGAGAATGGCAGCTAATGCAAGAGAAAGACGAAGGATGCATAACCTAAACGCAGCATTTGACAAATTGAGGAATCATCTTCCGAAATTCAACGACGACAGACAGTTGTCAAAACATGAAACACTTCAAATGGCACAATCGTATATTTTGGCATTGAAGGCATTGCTGGATTAGAATTCCTACATTTATAAGTTTGGACATATTCAGCTAGAGTTGAAGTGAAATAATTTGACAAGACAGTTGCTTTTCAAAGTTACGTATTAGTGGTTGCATATGTCTAAGGAACCGAAATTCCAAATATATGGATTGAATAATTCAATATTTTAGTGTTAGCTGTCAATGAGTTAATTAATTTGTGTTATAAAACAACAACTTAAAGAATTTATAAATTACACTTTATTGTGGATTTACGACATTTATTATTAAACTGCTGTGAATATTCAATCACCTGATTTTTTATGAATAAGGCATGAAAAATTTCGATTTAAATTCAAATAAATAAACATTCTGGTGAGTCGGACAGACTGCCTGTTGTTTGAAGTCAACCGTGTGTCTAGTTATAAACTTGCTGTTATTGAATTTGTTGTGCAACTTTATATCCGTGAGTCACAGGCTATTCAACTCGGACCTAATTATAAATTCAAATGCTTCCAAAATAAAAACAAATTATAATACGACCAAAGTCCGAGTCTATATCAAGGCCAGAAGTTGTCCTGAATGCGTCCTTGACAGCTCTTTTTGGCTTTGATAGATGAAGTTCACCGTATCTTGCCGCTTGGTACCCAAAGAACTTTGATTAAACTTCTTTTTACTTTCTTTTCATTTCCATTTTTGGAATGAAAGTAAAAATTTTTGTGTCTCAAAACTTTAATTTTAAATTTTAATCCGGAAAAAAGACCTTGCAAGACTTAATGTCTCATAATTTAAGACAATTTTGACGACCACGAAAAGAAAAGCACTTGAAAGAAATCTAAAGCAAAAATAATAATTGAAATAATTTTTTCACACACAAAACTGCTTTGTGCCTTTATATTCCATTCAAACAACACAAATTTAACACTCGATAATTACTTTCTGTGTCTCATATGAAAGATAACTTTCGCTGAGTTAAATATTTCATGTCCACTGGCACTGAGTCATCAAATTTGTTTTTGTCAACTAAAGCTTTAAGGAATTTCGGCGCAAAAACATGAATCACGAACATAATTTGATTGCGGCTGAGCTGAATAACTCAATTTGCCACACGAATGTCATCAAAAATTATCAAAAGACAACAGATTTACTTTCTCCAAAAGAAACTCACTTCGTGCTTGCTCAATTCTCAAACAATTACATCATCAACATCAGCACATCACTGACCCAATTCTTATTCCTCATACTACTGACTGCTGTAGTTGTGGACTATAAACATTCCATATTTATTTCTTCTACAAGTTCCAGTTCCGTTAAGAAATTTAGTCGAGTGTGACGACTATCATATGCAGAAGTAAGCAGCACACAGACATGAGAAGCTATGAAAAAATTAAGACTTGTTAACATAACCATCAATTTGCATTAAAGCATTTTTTGAGTTCTGTTTTGCTTTCACTCAACTTACAAGAAATAGTCAACAAATGTCACGCAAATTGTAAGAAGCTACTTTAATTCAAAGTTCAATGAACTTTTAGGTCTAAAATTCAATTTTTTGACAAATTTTACTTTCCATTCTGAGTGAACGAATCAAAAATTGAAATGTCAATTGAAGCAATTTCCTGCCATCCAAGTTGATGACTCGCAATTAGGTCTTACTGACCCACATTTTGTCATCAATATTTTGCCAGCTGCTTATGACTGTTTTTGTGCGCAAACGAAACAAAAATCGTCAAGTAATGAGTCACAATCTACTCAACATGAAACTATTGCTTCTTAAGATTCCTGTTTCCAATTTGTAGGCGGCAAGACAAAACTTTCATTTTTAAAGTCTCAGCCGTGCTTCATAAATTAATTGCAGTGCCATTTAGAATCACTTTCATTCCTAAAGTCTTAGCTTATGATAATCATGGCTGAAGCATTAATAGACAATAATAAATGATAAATAGTCAAATTAGATGAGAAAAAGTGAGTCTGAGATCGGAAAGTGTGCTTGTTTACATTAAAAATTATGAAAAAATTTCAAGATTTCGCTCGATTTAAATTGAGTTCACACAACGCACAAAGAGTTTCAAGAGCAAATCTTCTATTATCTTTTCATTTCTTTTTCAATTCAAGACAATCGTTCATGAAATTCACACTTACTTACCTCTGTTTGTGTATGTTGATCCACAAGATACAATTTGAATTGAATTAACTTCTTGCAAAATTCGTGATTGAAATGAAATCGAAATTGGCGAGTTTGAATTGATGTTCGCTGTTTTAGAATTTGTAATTCCAGAAGATTGATGTAAAGAGCTGCTCGGACTGAAAATTTAAGATTGCAAACTTAATAATTTAATAATTTTTTAAATTTTTTTATTAAATTTTTTCAATTTTTCTTTTTCACTTTTCTTTCATAAGTTGTTCAACTTCCTTATGTCTTAAATATGTACTAAATAGTTATTATTAAGGATAATTCGATGTCGACTCAGATGTCGGATTGAAGTGTAGACTCGACTCAATTCAAAATCTGACTCGACTTCGAACATTTTGATTAAGTTTTGCTTATGCATAGCCAGAAGGTGGATTCAATTAATTTTACAGTTACAAGATTTTCTACATTTAATGATTAAGCTTCAGTTACATAAGATTGATAATTCCTACAAGTATTCAAATATTGAAATCAAATAAATTATGTTTTCATCCAGTTCCACAAACAAGAAATGTAAATGAAAGTGAAATGAGTGGAAATAAAATTAGCTGAAAATTCAGCACAAATGCAAATTAAATGAAAGTGAGGAAAATTCTCTTTCACATCCAATTATCTATCATCAATTTAAGAATGTAAATAAATTATTAATTTTTAATATTATGTGGAATCAATTTTATCTTATTCTTATTATGTATCAAGTATCTGATGAGAGTGTTTAATGCAAATATTGGAAGTAAAGACAGAAGGAGGAAAAAAGCATTTCTCACATAATTTATGAAATATGCATGCTCACATATTTGATAAGAAATTTTTAATTTAATTAGAATTTTGCATGCTGATTTATGCACTTTCATCAGATACTCAATTATTAGTTGTGAATCGCTTATTTGTTTCTTTTTATTTTTTTCGAGTAAGTAAAGAGGTGTGGTTGAGTGTGAAGATTTTGATCGTGAATTTTTCTTGGGAATTTTGAGCATTGTTTGAGCATTTTTTATGTATATACGTCAATGACTTGTTGATGAAGCATTAAACTTTATGATTTGTTGATGTTTACATATGTTGATGACCTGTAAAGGCTCTTGAGATCGAGATCCAAACTTTCCAGTTCATTGCAGACGAAAATTCCGAAATTTTCTTTGTCATCGGTCGCGACTGTGGTCTCTGTCTCAAAAATTCATCAACACTGACTTCGGGAAACCCTAATGACTATTAGAATCTCCATCCGCAAAGCATAAGGTGTATAAATGACCGAATATTCGGCCTCAAGTCAACTTGACACTGATCCCACGCCAGATTCGATGAAATCTGACCTCAGACCAGAGTTAAGCCGACCTAAGGTCGGATTTTCGATCAATTTTACAACATTTACTTTCCGGAAACTATCCCAAGAACAAATCACAATCATAATCTCAACACGATCATGTTAAACATCAATGAATAAATTAAGAATAAATAAATAAATAATTTTTTTTCTCTCGTTCGTCTCGAGCTTAGTAAAAAATTCTTCGATAACAATAAAAGCATGTTTATGTCTACACAAAAAAAAAGTAGTAAAGAAGTAAATGAAAATGCTGTGAATAAAGTAAAAAAAATAAACTTTTTCTTTCTTTATCAACAACATCATCATAATCATCATGCTGCTCCATCATAAAGCATTCAATTATATATTCACAGACTTCTGCTCTCGTTCTCACTTTTGTTTACTGACTCATCATCATCATAATCGCGTGTTAATGAATCAAATAATGCTTCCAAACTGTCAATTTCCATTGATTGTGGAGCTTTTTTAATTTCAATTGGTTTCACTGTCGTTGATGTCGTTGTAACTGGCACTTTTGAGGCACTTGTACTAACGCTTTCATCTCGTTTCTTATTTTCATTTGGTGATGATGTTATCAATAATGTTGACTGTGTTGTTGATTGTGGTTTAATTGATGATGTTTGCTGTGATAATGCTAATGTTGATGGAAGTTCGTGTGACTCACTACGAATGAGTTCGGGTGCCGTGCTGACACGATTTGATGAGTAAATTGGTTGAAAGCCACTTTCGAGAATTGGATGAAATTCATTTGGATCGAATTTTTTTGTCGATACTTCCTCATGTGATTCAATAAGATTGTTATCTGATCGATCAATTTTGTTGGGTGATTCTGTTGGTTTTGTGACAATTGACCAGCCTTGATATGGATTTGTTACTTCTGGTGTTAAACTCACACTTGCATGGAATGGAGCTTCAAAGTCATAATGTGGTCTATGATAGTCATTAAGCTCTTCACCGCCATTAAGATTTGCTGGATTTTTATGATAATAATCATAATCATCAATTATCTCACTAATGACTGGACCTGCGTAATTTGGAAGTGAAAACTTGTTCGAGTTGTAGAGATTTTGTGGTTGAATATGTTGATAATAACCCATTGGTGGTGAAACTCGATTTGGTTCTGTTGGCGTGTATGCGATTGCAATCGGCTTCTCAGTTACTCTCGTTAATTTACTTGAAATTGGATTATGTGGTTCTTCGCCGATGTTATACACTGGATGAACATGTTGTACATTAAATTTAACAGGTATCTGTGGTTCAGTGACGTGTGGTGGTTGAGCTGGTTTCTCAATTTGATATGGGAATGCTGGCCTCTTTCTGTCCTTTTTCATTAATAATGGCTCCTGTTCGAAATGTGATACGACTGCAAATGGTGTATTTTGATATTCATGCTTGATTGGATATTCTTCGGACTTTTCTTCGTGATTATCTTCTTTTGGAACTTCCATTTGTTGCTGTGATTGTCCTGGTGGTGAATTGTTTGAGGTGACTGGATAGACGACATAGACTGATGGTTCATTTTTGTACGGAATTGGCTCTCCTTTGTGATTTTTGGGAATAGTTTGGAGTGGTTGTGCTTGTGGCATAATTGGTTGATTTGATTGTTGGTATGACTGTTGATATGATGGCTGATATGACAAATCCTGTGAGATTTCATTTGGAACTGATGGAATGTTTAATTTTGGAGATCCAGGCTTCTTCAACTGCAACATTTGTAAAGTTATGACTGGTTCAAGCTTTCCACTTCCATCTTCAGAATTTACATTAGCTGATGAATTGACAGGCTGAATAGTTGGAGTTGGTGGCAATGACTTGTGAAGTTCAACATCTTGGTATGGAATAATTGATGGTCTTTGTTGCATTTGCATAGTTTCTGGTGGATTAGCACTAATTGGTCTATTGAGGTAGTATGTTGGTGGTTGCTGCATGGGTGGAGGTTTCATGTAACGATCAGCGACTGGAAATTGCTGTGGTGGTGGAACTTTAAAGACTCGACGATTAGCTTCCATATTTTGAGGAACATTTTGTGGGCCGTTTTGTGGACGTGGACGATTGAAGTACTGTGGTGGTGGTCCTTGTTGATTCTGAGGAATTCTTCTCATGTTTGGATTCATTGGTGGTAAACCAACTTTTGGAATAGCTTGTTGTGATGGAAATGGTCTGAATTGTGGATTTTGAACACGGATGGATCCAACTTCCGGTCTATATTGTGGATGTCCTTGTGAAACTCGTTGATTTGGTCTGAATTGTGGAAGAATATTTGGTTTTTGTTGACGTCTTTGTGGTCCATATTGAGGCTGACGATTGAATTGATTCATTTGATGTGGATTGGGTGGAGTTAGACTCATTGGTGGGGGCAACTCATTCGATCCAATTTCTTTCGGTGGATTCTTTTTCTTCTCATTAACTTTCTCATAAATGTCATTAACATTTTCGAAAATAATTTGTGATGGATTTGATGGCTGCTTTGATGGTGCTGGAATTCCAACACTTAATTCAGCTTGCATGACATTTTGTTCATTTGATGGGAAAACAAGTGGATTTTGGTTATTTTGAGCATGTGAATTGAATTGCATTGGTTGATTTTGAGATAAAGCTTGAGGTGGTTGAACTGCTTCTGTACTTCCTTCATATTTGAATGTTCCTTTAATGATTGGTGCATTATCAAATTTATTATCAATGTCACTTGGGAAGCGAATGCTTGCTTGAATTGGATTAACTCCTGGACGAACTGGTGGCTCATCATTTATGACTTGTCCCATCTTAACTGGTCCTTTGTTTTCGACAAAGTTTTGAGTTCCGACACCTAAGCTTGATCCAATGCCAATGCTTCCAACATTTTGTTGACTACCAAGCACAAATGATGCTGAATTTTGACCAGGTGAAATAACAACATTGTTCATATTTGGAATAGGCATTTGATTGTATTTATCAACGTTTGGTTTCTGTACTTCATATCGAACATATTGATCACCAGGATTCTCAAATTCGACATAATCATCGAATGTATCATCAGGGAATCCAATATGTGAGCTTCCGAATTGTGGTGTATGTTGTGGAGCATATGAGGATTGAGGTGGACCAGCATATTGATTGTTCGAGAAGTCAACAAATTGATTATTTGGTTTACCATTCTGTGGATCCTTCATTTGTTGTTGTAATGTCTTATGTTGTTGTTGAGTAGTTGGAAATGGTGTCGTTTGAAGTGTAGAAATCGGAGACAATGGCAATGGCTTTTTGACTTCAATATTTATCGAATCTGCTGGCTCATAGATGATTTCATTTTTCTCATCTGACAAATTGTCATTTCCAGCTATGGAATTGAATATTTCTGAAAGTGTCATGGCAGCAGGATCTACGCCTTTTTCAAATACAACTTTCTGTGAATGATCACTTGGCGGTGATTCCGTGGGCATTGGCTTAAAAGCACTTGGCCTCAATGGCATAGATGTTGCAAATGACAAGCGATCAATTTGGGGTCGATAGGTGGTTGCCGTTGTTTGATCTTTACGTTCAATTGTCTCCAATAAATCATCTAAAAATTTCACTGGATTGGCTGGCATTGTTGGTGACGGTTCTGGTGCTCTTGTTGTGAATTTCTTTCGTGTTTCAGATGAGTCGACATACTTTTTGAATGTGGATGGAAATTGATTTGATTGAATGATTGTTGAACTATATTTTACAGTTGATGACGCTTCCGAACTTTCTGTTGTGAAGATTGTTGTCGGTGATGTCTTTTGTATTGTCGTGGTTGTCGTTTCTGGTGCTTTTGTCGTTGTCGTTGTCGTTGTTGTTACTGGTGCTGTTGTTGTTGTTGTAGTTGTTGGTTCTGGTTTTCTTGTTGTTGTTGTAGTTCTTCTAGTTGTTGTGGTTGTGGGTCTTGTTGCTTCAGTTGTTGAAACTGTGAATATTCTTCTGGTCGGTGCTGGTGCTTTGGTTGTGGATTCTGTATACGATTTTGAGGTTATAATATGTGTAAAGTATTTTGGTGACATTGTTGTTGTTCCTAATGTCGATGTATAGTTTTTGTGATTAGATTGATGATTCTTGTTACTTCCTTGATACATAAAATTAGAATAGGAGCTTGAAATTAATGGATATACAAATTTCGATGACGAATATTTAACAGGTATATTTAAATAGTCATGAAACGTGTGTCCAATACTGTTAATGTCGTGACCTTTCGATGATCCACCAACAATTTCATCCTTTCGGCTGATTGGAATGTCATTTGACACACCAACAGTTTTCTTTGAATTAAAATCTAAAGTTCCTGTCGTTGGATCTCGCTGAACATAAAATGGCTTTCCATCATTAAGAATTGGTTTTGGTCCAAGGACGTCTGTAAACACTCGCTCATTACTCTGAGATTCTTCCGCAATATTGTCTTCATATTCCATCTTCTTGTCACTTGTCATGTCAAGTTGCGCGTGGGCGATCGCAAGCAGTACATTAAACACTATAATTGACTTCATTTTGACTTAAATGTAATGATTGTTTGATGAGTTAGCTGAAAATTGAGAGAAAATATTCAGTTTAATATAAACTTAATTAAATTTTAAATTAATCTACGAAAAAAATAGTAAGTGCCGTTATATTTTACTTCATAATATGCACGTATTATTATTTTGGAAATCTTTCCGCTTCTTGATTTTGCTTGTATCTTTTTGGTGATTGAAATTGTTAGCAATGACAAACGTTTATTTTCGTTTTTACTTTTTCTCGTTATGGAGATAATAGCTGTGGATCATTTTCATTTAAAGCTCTTGCATAGGCAATTAAAAGTTCGTATTTCAGTATCAATTATCATAGAAAATAATATTGTATTTTTAATTTAAATTAGAGTGAAATTTCTTTACAAAAAGATATGATTAGTGTTGTGTATAGTTGGGAAAATCAAGATTGAATTAAATTTTAGTTTTTTGCGGACTTTCCACCTCGAGTTTTTGGAGGCTGATAACTTATGGATCGACGGTTGAATTACAAAAATTCTTTTGGATATTGATAGTTCAGTCCGGAGCAAGCAACTAAGAAATAGAAAACATACAATCAAACTAATTACAGTCACGATAACAATATCCACAATTTAATAACAGTATCAACATACAAAGTACCTAAATGTACAAACAATTGTGCGATATTGGCTAGCACAGCATTTAAAAGAAGCAATAAAAAGAGTAGAAAGTAACCTTGACCCTTTTCATCCATTGTGAGCATTGTGAATAATATTCAACATCGATACTGCTTCATACGTAGGATGAATAAAATAAGCAAAAATATACTTTTACTGTATTCATAACGGATTTCTTCTCTCTTTCTCATTTCATTTGATTTCTGTAGTTTTAGTGCTTTAAATTTCATTTTTCTTATAATTATGTTAGATTGCATAAAAAATTGAACTAAAATTGTTTGATTGAAATTGATGAGAAAGCCCTTTACTTAACTCGCACGTTGTATAAATCAATTTATGGATATTAAATTACATTGTAAAGAAGTCAGATTGAGATTATCATGCTGTGTATCAATAATGCTAGACAATTATTTAATTCATTACGCCTATCTCGTTTCAAATTAAACAAATGGCTTTGATGCTATTTAAAGGAAATTAGTGGGTATCTGCATGGTATGTGCGACTGTGCCTTATATGAATTTATTTCAATTTCACTAAAATTTAAGTCATTTGTTTAATGTAAAACAGATTAAAGAGTAATTGAAAATTAAAGTGGAAGTGCCCAAAAATGGGTGCAGTAAAGATCGCAAAATGATATTTTGATATGATAAAATCCGTTACAAAAAATCCATAAAATGTAAACTTATTTCCTGAATCTCTTAAGCTTTAAATTCGTAGATTTAATGCTTTTTAATCCACAAAATTGAAGGCATATGAACTTTCTGAAAAATTGTTAGGTAACAAAAAATTTGTTAATAATAAATTGCTGTGAAATTTAATGAGTTTTGTGTGAGGATGAAGAAAAGCGTAACATAATAAATTGTTGTTTGGATTTGTGGTTTGAGTTTGGAGCTTCTGTAGGAATTACAAATGGATTTTAACTCCCCAGAAATTGTAAGAACGTTTTAGAGATTTGTTCTTATTCTCGGATAATTTAATAATGGCCTACGGCGAAAAGAACAGAGAACCTTGGAAATTTTAGATGCTTATTAGTTTTATTGAGTTTTGTGCTATGTAGAACCAGACTATTATCAAGCCTTTAGCAGACATTCAGAAGTCATATAATCAAATTATACATATTATTATACTCAACAATGATTTATAGCTTCTTAAAAAGCAAAAATTCTTTTAAAATAAACTTGCAAAATCATTGATCAGATTGAGAAAAATCAGTTCTTTTCGTGACTTTGTAGAATTTTGTATAGCTTATTAATGAAAATTGTATACCATAGTGATTCAAATGAGTCAGATAAAGACTTCATTAGAAAGTAATCTGAGAAAAAAAATTCTCTTCTATTTTACGTTCAAATCTCGTTAATGAACTCATTAGTTAGCATAAAATTCAGTAGCTTTAATTAATCAGCCATTTTCCACATATGAGACAAAAATTGCTAAAATATGTATCGAAAATTAGGACAGATTTTAGTTTTGCTTTATTTCCGACTAAAAAAACTGAAAGAAATCAATTTTGTCTGTCAAATAAGCAGAAACTAATATTAAAATATTTTAAAAAATCCCGTTTTCAGTCAACAGCTAGCCACTGCTATTTAGTTTATATTTTGTCATCAAAATGAGAAGAATAAACACCGGTTAGATTATATTTATGCAAATATTCATCGATTTTTTGGGGTCTCGAGAGAAAAGAAAAGAATCTAAAAAAGTTTTTTGTGTTGAACATGAGACAGAGTGAAAATTTTAACGGTTGCATGTTTGCTGTTGGATGAATTGTATGTCACCAATAAAGAATAAACAACAATGTAACATTTTTTTGAAATCAATAATTTTTGGGTGGCCGGGAAAGAGAGGAAGAAGCTGGTACAAATCACAAGTCACATATAATCTAGCTTTTAAACATTCTCCTCTGTTTCCATCCAAACATCTATTGTAAGCACCAAAACAAACATAAGACGACATCTGTTACACTTTCAGGTTCACGACAAAGGCAATAGAAAACAGATGAAAATGAGAAATTGTCATTACAACGACACAAATTCACTTCGGTTTTCAATTGTTTTCATGCATTTAAATCTTTTGTATCATATTTCGTTTATGTCTCATGCATTACATATGAGAATTTTCTTCTATTATTACAAGAGTCAAGTTAGTGCCGGGAAGACTAAAATCTCGAGAAGAATTAAAATCTTACAACGATTAAGGGCAGTAAATGACATTTCTATGCATTTGTAGACAAAACATGAACATAGAATTAAGGTCATACTAACTTCCATTCAGGTGCTAAGTTCCGTTTGAAAAATTATTTAAGTTTGTGTGTCTTACATGCAGGAAATTTTAATTTATTTGTGTCATTTTGGTATGTAATTAGCTGTTTGGAAGTTGTGGAAAATTTTTGGGCACTAATTTAATTTTTCATGTGAAATACGGAAATGAATTATTTTATAGGAAATTGTTAGTATGGAATTTAATGGATTAAATTGCTGTAAATGTTGTTCAACACTCAAAATACAGTATGGATTGCAGCTAGTTCACATGATTTACTTCTCTTGAATAGAGTGTAGCGTCAAATTTTGAATTATGGAATCTATTGTCTTATAAAGGGCGTTGAACTATTCATGAAAATGTCTCTTGATAAACAAACAGGAAGAAAGTGCCACCAGCGATTTCATGTTACAATCCCACTCAAGATCCGATAATCAGATTATACCTTATTGTGTTGAAGCAACAACATGAAATTAAATAATCAATCAGACCTAATTTACTTATCATTCAGATCAGCGAACACGATGAATTGTTAAATCCCAGAATAATTCGGTCCCTCCTTGAAATTAGATTTCACACAAACATATTAGAAAGTACATCCTACGTGCTTTTGCGGAATGATTATTGAAATAAAATTTAACAAAGTTATTAGCACTTAAATTCCAAAATCATTTTCATTTACTTATTCCGATTCTTTCTTTCAATAGATAGTATGAGATTGAGAAACAGGTTTTGAGAATGTGTTTAAGGAACAAGAAATTTTATTATGCGGCCATTAACCGCTCAACGGCCATGACCCACATTTTTTTCTTTTCTTTTCAAGACAAGAATTTCTTTTGGATTTGTAGTAAAATGGGGACTTGTGAAATATTTTTATGAGGATATCACATGGAGATACCAAAAGTCGTAAAAAATAAATATGAAGAAATGTGAAAAGTATCTGGAATGAGATTTATGGGTGTATCAAATTTGTTAAATATGATGTGAAATACTTGAATCAACAAGCAGATCAAAATCTGTGAGATTTATGAACTCTAAAGCTGAATCAACAAAAAAGTTTTACTTTTTAAAATGCTTGCAAAAAAAATGCAAATTACAAACTTTCAAAAGCTTTTAAGAAAGTCTAAATAGGATCTTAAAATAAACCACTCAATTCCATTCTCCATAAGCAAAACAAAAAGCCGGTTCAATGAAAGAAGGTGGAGAAGATTTCATCGAAGCTAATTTAATTCTTTTCCAATTTCGATTTCATTTCAATCACGAATTTTGCAAGAAGTTAATTCAATTCAAATTGTATCTTGTGGATCAACATACACAAACAGAGGTAAGTAAGTGTGAATTTTATGAACGATTGTCTTGAATTGAAAAAGAAATGAAAAGATAATAGAAGATTTGCTCTTGAAACTCTTTGTGCGTTGTGTGAACTCAATTTAAATCGAGCGAAATCTTGAAATTTTTTCATAATTTTTAATGTAAACAAGCACACTTTCCGATCTCAGACTCACTTTTTCTCATCTAATTTGACTATTTATCATTTATTATTGTCTATTAATGCTTCAGCCATGATCATCATAACTCAAGACTTTAGGAATGAAAGTGATTCTAAATGGCACTGCAATTAATTTATGAAGCACGGCTGAGACTTTAAAAATGAAAGTTTTTCTCTTGCCGCCTACAAATTGGAAACAGAAATCTTAAGAAGCAATAGCTTCATACTGAGTAAATTGTGACTCATTACTTGACAATTTTTGTTTCTTTTGCGCACAAAAAACCCATAAACAGCTGGCAAAATATTGATGACAAAATGTGGGTCAGTAAGAGCTAATTGCGAGTCATCAACTTTGAAGACAGGAAATTGCTTCAATTGACATTTCAATTTTTGATTCCTTCATTCTGAATGGAAAGTAAAATTTATCAAAAATTGAATTTTAGACCAAAAAGGTCATTGAACTTTGAATGGAAGTAGCTTCTTACAATTTGCGTGACATTTGTTGACTATTTCTTGTAAGTTGAGTGAAAGCAAAACAGAACACAAAAAATGCTTTAATGCAAATTGATGGTTATGTTAACAAGTCTTAATTTTTTCATAGCTTCTCTTGTTGCCTGCTTGCTTACTTCTGCATATGATAGTCGTCACACTCGAATAAATTTCTTAACGGAACTGGAACTTGTAGAAGAAATAAATATGGAATGTTTATAGTCCACAACAACAGCAGTCAGCAGTATGAGGAATAAGAATTGGGTCAGTGATGTGCTGATGTTGATGATGTAATTGTTGAGAATTGAGCAAGCACGAAGTGAGTTTCTTTTGGAGAAAGTAAATCTGTTGACTTTTGATAATTATGTTCGTGATTCATGTTTTTGCGCCGAAATTCCTTAAAGTTTTAGTTGACAAAAACAAATTCGATGACTCAGTGCCAGTGGACATGAAATATTTAACTCAGCGAAAGTTATCTTTCATATGAGACACAGAAAGTAATTATCGAGTGTTAAATTTGTGTTGTTTGAATGGAATATAAAGGCACAAAGCAGTTTTGTGTGTGAAAAAATTATTTCAATTATTATTTTTGCTTTGGATTTCTTTCAAGTGCTTTTCTTTTCGTGGTCGTCAAAAGATATCAGAAAAATTGTCTTAAATTATGAGCCATTAAGACTTGCAAGGTCTTTTTTCCGGATTAAAATTTAAAATTAAAGTTTTGAGACATAAAAATTTTTACTTTCATTCCAAAAATGGAAATTAAAAGAAAGTAATAAGAAGAATAATCACAGTTCTTTGGCATTTTGTAATTCTTTTGTTATATTTATGATAAATTCTTTGTTTGCTTTGGATACCCCGCAAGCAACCGTCAAGCAGAAACTACAAATGCGGATTATGTTATGCAATTATGTTGTGCTATGCTTTGACGCGGATAAAAATAATATAAAAAATAATTTCCGTTTATCAATTGAATGCGTTGATGCAATATTTTTTGAATTATTACGTGAAAGTTTTGCAGCAGATAAGAGATGAATAACTGCACGTTTTGTGGGAAATATCAATGAATCATTCACCGAGGGATTGGTGATTTACGTCAATGTTGTTAAATCCTGATATTGAATTGAGGTTAGGCGAATTTTTGAGTGGTTGACAAAATTATGGTTATGGAAGTTAATGCAGTTATGTCTTAAATATGGTAATTCATTTATTTAGGGCAATATGACATTCAATTTATATTAATTTAATAATTAAAGGCACTTAAATCGCATACATTTTGAATTTTACTTTCTTCAGTGATTTTATGTTTCAGTTGATGTTATTATCGAATAATTAAGAATTTACTAACATTTCTACTTAATTGAAGATGTAGCTTCATATTTTCATATTAACTTCCCTTTCCACAACTCATTAATACCTAGCATGTCAAACTTCTTTTTCACTTCCAGATACTCATTACAAACATTGTATATCTCAACTACAGAAGAAATTAGTCAATTTCCATGTGCAAAACGATGAGTTCCCATCAAGAAATTCACACAGAATTTTCTAAATCATCAGACTATGAAGCTAACTAAATGAAAGATGATTAGAATCTTGCAGATTTAATGTACGGATAATAAATGATTATGATGAATAAGAACATGACAAGAAGCACCTGTGGAATTATATTTTTAAAACATTTCAATCGGCATATGAGTCTTAAAATCGATATACTGAACCATGATAAGTGAATAGACACGTAATAAGACGAGATAAATATATCGAACATAAGAAAGCATTTGAGGTAACCGTTAGAATTTCATTTTGAATTAAAAAGAAGAGGAAAAAGAATGAAATAAGCGCAGCACATGTATAGCCGTGAAAGAGGTATAAAAGAGAAGAGGAAATATCGCCCAATTGAAAATGGTAAAGTGCTTTCTTCTATTTTTCGCTTTATAGGCCAAACATATCAGCTGAAATACTAAATATATTTCATTTACTTCATCCATAATAATGTCTCTATTTGTTGTGAATTTGATACGAAATATTTCTCTTCTTAATGACGTCGAGGTGTATCCGTCGAGATGTATCGAGTGCATTCATTAATGACGTCCATTAGAAGATTCGAGCCTCACTATCGACTGATCGTCAAGATCCCTGACAAACTCCTGACAACACTTCTGCTAAACCATCCCCGTTATCTGCATGATTTTCCAAAAATTCATTGTTCCTCCTTTCTTCTAAAGCACAATTTAATGCCTTTTTACATTCAAAAGATTAAAAAATCTCTTTTTTGACAATCAAAATTGATATTTTGAGCGTGAAAACAATTTCAATCGAATAATGCAAGAAGACTAAAACAGCAATTACAAATTCATTTGTGTTCCTTAATCTGTAGCAAGATTGTTATTAGATGAGCTAATGATAGAAGATTAATTAAGTTCTCTTTTTCTCGCGTAATATCTTCATTAAAACTCTTTTTAGTGAGAAAAGTAATTGCTTTTTTTGAATTGAACTGGCATTGTTGTTTGGAATGTCTAGAGTCAATTTTTAATCGTTAATCCAAAATGAAAGATGATTTCAAGTTTCTGTGATATTAAATGAATTTCGAAAGAAATTTCCCATAGTAAGGTTTTAGGCATTAAGTTGAAGGAGTTAATACTTGGCTGAAACTGAATGCAGCCTCAAAAATATCATGCCTTTTTCAACTATCAATTCCTCTCTATCCATATAAAGACTTCAATCAGCTTAATTGACTGGATAAACTAGTTAAATCCACTTAATAAGAATCATCCAACCTTAACTCTCAATTCTCATTAACTTATGAACTTTGAGTCATACATTCTAAATTCAAATCAATTCCAATTCATTAAAAAAGCTTAATTTTACTCAAATAAATATTCCAGCAATAGCAGTTGATTGATTACTGATATGATTAGTGGAACGAGTCATATTTTTTATAGTGACATAACAGGAATGTAACATAATTTTTTTGTTCGTATCGGTCGATAAATGTATTTAAATAGATACATTTCTAATGAGTTTAGGTATATTTAAATGAAGAGAATTTAGGTCACGATGTTATTTTTTTACGAGGAATTTGAAACAGCTTCACACGTATTTTCAGGTAGTTCTTAAGCATATAAATGTTTTTTTGTGTTTTGCTATTTCACAGCAGATTATTTCCTCTGGAACACAGATAATTAACGAAAAGTAGTCAAATGGACGAAGAAGCCAAGTAAAAAAAAAGCACCGCTGTATGACATACACCGCTATAGTCTCACAAATCATTATGCATTCTTGCACACATATTTATGAATTTGTTACATTAATAAGCACATTGACGATACCCACCAAAGTGGACAATTTGTTATGACTAATTACCAATTATTTTGACTTAATAACAGTTACTTAAAGCACATCAAATCAATGGAGAGCCGTGAGAGATGATCAAATTTATTTCCATGAACAAATTCCTGTTGGCTGCATGTATATCTTCAATTTAATCCACATAAAAAAAATGTAATTTATTCCAACAGAACTGTTTCACATGTATGCCTTCAAAATGGAACAGCCATTCGACCAACTGACCGAAAAATTTTACTCACTTGAATAATATACACTATTTTGAGCTTGAACGTCTGCCTTTATTTAATATTCTTCAAAAGAAAGTTTTTTTTTTTTTAAACTTTACTTCTTGTTGCTGTTCATTACAATCGCAATTTTACACATTATCATATTTTATTATTTATACGGAATGAATTTTTAGTGAAAAATATGGAAGAAGTTTGGCGATTAAATAATTTATTTATGAAGAAAACTGCCATAAAAGCGTCTAACTGATTATCTTTGCTTTTCTTTTTTGTTTTTTGTTTTTTAATATTAATTAATCAGCGCACTTTTTGAAGTACTTTAAACTATTTCTTTTATTGCTTGCTCACTTTGTTGAATTGTTGTGAGGAATATGAAGTTATTGGGATTTAATTTGAGATGATTTGGGTTTATCTGTACGAACTATGAGATGAGACTAGTAATAGAGTCAGGTGGAAAGTCTTTTGCCTTCACATCCGAGGCCATGGATCGCAATTGACCAGACATGGCCTGAGAAGTCAAATGAGGGCGTCTTTAAAGGAATTTGTACTTTTTTAAGTGAGACAGGTGTTAAAAAATTGAGTCAATGCTACAATTTTGATTTGTGGTGTAACACAAAACACTTAGTATCATTATTGAGCAACCAAGAACTTCCACTCGATCGACTATGCAGAATAAGCTAGTAAATCTACAGTACATATGCTAAAATGACTAAGAATCTCCAAAAATATCTCACAATATGCACCAAAAATCACAAATATCTAACATTTCTCCATTATTTTCATTCAAATCTTCAATTCAATTATTAAAATTGTGTATATTTAAGAAATAAACAGTTGCGGCACTACACTACATATGTTTTACATCAATAAAAGAAATAACTCAACACTTAAAATCATCTTACCTTTCTTTCCAACAAACAATTGTGTAAATTTATTGTACAAAATTAATCCAATTTGTGGTTTTTTTTTTATTTAATTCACTACAGCAAAACCGATAATTTGCGAAACTTATTTTGCAAGAATTCTATTAAAAAAATGAAGATTGCTGTGGTTGGAATTTTCTTTTTTGTTCTTTCAATTAAAATCCGTTCACAATTTTTGTGGCTTCTTTATGATTTTATAAATTTTCTCATTTTTCTTTTCTTGAGACTTTATAATTTTTTCACATCCTTTTATAAAAACGATATTCAATTCAATTTGTATTCATTTTTTTGTATGTGCCTTCTTTCTTCATTCACATTTAACCACATTTAATGGAATTTGACACAGAAAAAAAAAATTATTTTTATTTAATATAAAAACAATTACACCTCGATTAATAATTCTCTTCCTCTACGAGATCTTTTATCAATGAATATGAGTATGTATGTATCGTCAAGTGCCATACACATATGGCTAGTAATGAAACACGTTTTTCTTCTTCATTTACTTCTTGATGAAAACTTTTGCAATATAAATGCAATCTAAAGAACGGAACTATACGGGAAGAAGTATGTAATGACTTAAATACACGCGACACGCACGATGTCTGTATGTAGAGATTTAAAAAATTTCTTCTCAACTGTTCACCTCGACGGTTGCGAACGGAATGAAGCTGATGGAATTGAAATTACAATACTTTATGAGATGCCACAGATAGTGAAAGAAAAAGAAATGATGTTTTGTGGTGTGACCGTGAATGTGTGGATAGTAAAAGAAAGAAATTGAGAGAGAAGTCGCGAGAAATGGAAAACGGAACGAAAAAATTGTTGCAGAAATTGAGAGAAATTTCGCTGAATATTTCAGCTGTTACGTCTTAGACGTTGCAACATAAGAAAATGAAATGATTCAATACGGATATATTTTGATATAATCAATAATTAGTTAATGAATCATATATAAATTTCTTCTACATATTATTATTTGAGATGTTTATTGGAGTGATGAATTTTGCATCAAGCATTCATGTAGTTAATTATTTAATTAATTTTGTGGCGTGAAATTATGTTAATTGCACTTGACCGTCAATTTTCATGGAAAGGAGTCAATGATTTATTATGAATTTTACAAAAATTGACTTAAATTGAATTGTAAGAAGATAACTGTGGAAAATCTAGAGCTAATAACAAAGTCGAGTCAACTTGGAGCTCTACTTAATACCCCAAATAACGATTAAAATATTTCCCTTGATTACTTCACCCCTAATATAACATGAAATCTAGTTCACATAAAAATAACAAAAACTCTATTTCGGGCAAAAACAAAAAAGTAACTTTCAATAATGTTCCGTGACATTTAAAACTTTTTATTTACCAATGCATTAACAAAATGTAAGTTATTCTTTTTAAATAACACTATAAAAGTCGATAAGCGTCCTGACAATTCGTCACAACAGACTGATCATCGTTCATATCAAGAAATCATTCAAAATTCCTACAAAAAAGTCAAATTTCCTGGAAAATTATTCAAAAAATTCTTAGAAATGGGAAAGTTTACAATTTTATTCATCATCGTCTCATCATATGCTCTTTTCGCATCTTCAGCGATATTTCAAGGAAATTGTGATCCAATTGTGAATGACAATGTTTGCGTTGATAAAAAGTACTTTGAGAATCTAACGACACCAAAAACATTACAAGTAATTGCGCATCTAAAATTCACTGAAATTCGAGGAGTCAGCCTATTTCATTCACACATAAGTTCGAATTTAATTATTTCAATATCAAATGATAAAAACATTGACTTTTCTATAAGCTGCTTTAAACTTCCATCTGAAATCAAGTATCAGAATCACATACATTTTAATTTGAAAGTCTTAAGCTGCAACACTATTGAAGCAGAGTTAGAAGGAGCAAAGAATAAAAATCATGAATTACACAACTACACCAATAAGGATCCAATATTGACTACAATTTACAAAGTTGACAATTATTTTACAATTTGGGGTTGTAAGAGTTCTGGCCATTTAACTGATCGAGCTGCTTGGATATTGTTGGATAACAATGGTGAAATTGAGCGCGACACTAAGCAGATGAGAACATATCTTAATGATTTTATTGATAAGGCTAAAGTTACACTTAACAAAACTGGTTTGGGACATCTTAACATCGAACATTTTACAATTTACGATATCAATGATGCATATTATTCCTGTCATGATTCAATGAGCCATAAAGACATATTACTGAATGTAAAATCTGATTTTTCAAAGAATTTGAATTTAAATCGATCACGAGTTGAGGTTGTCGAAGAAAATTCAACTAAGTTGAAGATGACAGTTGCATTGCTAATGATTTCAGGACATGCACTGTTTATGATCCTATTTTTCACTATTGGGTATCAAATAGTGATTCGATGCTTTAAGAAATAGATTGAATTTGGAAGATAACTGAGCTTAATTGACATGGACATTGAAGTTAAAGGAATATTGAGTATAACATAAACATTATCGAATTTTTATATATGTGACCCTGTATAGAATAGTATAATAAATATCTAGCTATGCTTGCTTTTTCTAGAACAAAGTTTAATAATCAATTAACTGTTAACTTATTATGTTACAGAAAAACGAGCTTTTTCAAGAATAAACAATGAATTTCTTAATAATCAGAAAACAATTTTTAGGGAAAAATTCCCTTACCTTTAAGCTATGCTCCACTTCCAGAAAAATTATTAGGCAAATAATTTTACATTACCCCTTAACAGGAATCATAACAGGTTAATACGCATTTCAGATTTTTGTGTATCAATGCATTAGTAAACCAGCACAGGAATTGTAACAAAAGGGACTATAAAAGGAATCTAATGACATTACATCACTTTAATCGCAGTTTAGATCAACAAAACGTCACTCTCCAAAAATGGGAAGGATTGCAATCTTATTTATTATCATCTCATTTCACATTATCGTCACCTATTCAATATTCCTAAATGGAACTTGCAATCCGATTATTAACGATGATGTTTGCGTTAACAAAAGCTTTTTTGATAAACTCACTAAACCAAAGTCATATCAAGTAATTGCTCATATGGAATTTGAGAAAAGGACAGGAGTCACGATGTTCTATACTTACATAAAAGCCAACTTGATAGCTACAATATCAAAAAATAATAAGGACGTTCTTTTTACTATTAATTGCTATAAAATTCCATTTGATATTACACATCAAAAATACATGGATTTTAATCTCACGATAAAAGGATGTAACGCTTTATATTCTTCATTCATGGTAATGGGAAGTAAGAACTACGACTTTAACAAGTATACCAACAAGGATTCAATGCTTATATCAATATTTAAGATTGATAACTATATTTCGTTTTGGGGTTGTATGCCAAATGGAACAACAGTTGACAGAGCAGCATGGATATTATTGGATAATGAGAATATCACTGAAATTAATAGTGAAAACTTCACATACTATTTGGAAGATTTTCTTAACAAATTAAGTCCACATATTGCTAAAATTGGGTTGAATTTAAGCATCGAATCATTTACGATGTACACTACAACAGACAGCCATTATACATGCCCCGACTCTCTAGATGAAGAAACTACTCATGTTCAAATTACAGTAGATTTTCCTCGGATAAGTGAAATGTTATCAAAAATACAATTAAATGAATACACGAACATTAAATTTGGATCTGTGCTTCTTATGTTGTTGGGACATTTCATCTTTATGTTTGCTTTCTTTACTATTGGATATCAGATTGTTATAAAGTGTTGTAAGAAATAGAGTTTCTAAGGAACCCTGAACTCATTGTACTGACTACAGTTTGGACAACACGGATATAAAGCTGAAAGAGATATAATACATAACTTACTTGATCGATGTATCTTGAATAACAAACATATTGTTTTAAACTTGATAATCACAATGACTGTTTTAATTCTTTCTTGATCCGAGAGCACATTTATAATAGTGAATGCACACTGCATGTTTGCATAATATATTGTATAACTTTAATTCAAGCTTGTTTATTGCTTAAATAAAGGATTTTCAGGAGCTTTTTGCCAATTTTTAAATATAATTTGCTTCAATTGAGATAGTTTGAGGGTGGGATTTTCAGCTTTTATAATTGGCATTTGTGCCTCTTCGTATGCTTTAAAAGCAGCCTTCATTCTCTTTTCTGGATGTTTGTCTTCTTCCGAATCACCGACTTTAAGGACTTTAATAGCTTCATCAACAGTACTGGCTACATGAACATCAAACATGACTCTATTGAGATTTTCTTCGATTGGAGCTACCTTTGGTACAACAGGTTTATCGTTTTTATGTACCAAGCTTTCAATATTCTTATTTCTTTTCTCAACTTCCAAATCAATTTGAGCTCTAGTCATTTTACTTTGCGGGATTTTGGCTGCTACTTTAATGGACTTCTCCTCTTGTTCGAGTAATGCTTTAGCTTCAGCCTTTTTCCTTAATAGTTCAGCTTTCTTTCGTTCTTCTTCAGCCTTCTTTTCCTGCTTCTTTGCGAGATTCTTATCGTCATCTACCCATTTTGCTGGAAGTGAAGGAAAAACAACAATATTATTCACTGGATCTTATAACGTGCATAAATGTGTGCTTGTATGACTGATATCTACAAGCTGTTCATCAGCATATCATCCAGAAATCTTATTAATTATCATAAAATCAATTATCTTACCATCTTCCTTTCTTCTTTCGTCCTCTTCATTCTTTGCCTTTTTCACAGCAGCTTTCCTCTCTCGTGCTTCAAGTGACTTAGTGTTTGTTGTGATTTTCTTAGGCATTGTAATAGGAATTAATTAATTACTCTAAATTTTAAAACTTTTGTTAAGTTTTTGACACTTTTTACAGGGTGTCGCCTACTATGATGAAATGAATTCAACTGCGCAATCTTATCAGAATTTACTCGAATAGGTTAATAATGTTTAAAGATCCGCTGGTTATAGGAATTTCCGAGTATGTTCCTCTCTTATGTATTGTAATTATTCTTCTAATAGCATGGTATAAATTGCTAACGGATAAAATTCAAACAAAGTCAGCAGGGGGACGCAGCTTTGATATGTTTACATTATTTTTGGCGGTTTATTTGCTAGAATTTAATTAAATATTTATTTCCCAATGGTTCAAGTGTTAATTAAATAAAGTGAACACTTTAACTGATAGTGAACGTAAACAACTATCAAATTGCAAAGATTCAGTGTATTTTTTTCAATCTAGATAGCTAATAAATCAACAAATTTAAAATGATCATCGAAATACACGGAATTAAGATTAATTTCCCGTTTGAGCCTTATGCTCTACAGAAAGACTACATGACAAAAGTGATAGAAGCCTTACAGTCGCAACAGAATGCAGTATTAGAGTCCCCAACAGGTAAAAAATCAAGTTAAGTGAATTTCGCAATATTATAAATTTTCTTCTTATTTTGTCAGGAACTGGTAAAACATTATGTCTGCTGACTTCATCCCTTGCCTGGTTGCTGCAACAAAAGAACCAGATGATGAGTAGGGAGAAAACCAATTTAAATTTCCAAGCTGGAGAAGTTATGAAGAATATGAAAAGTTTAGACTTTAATCCTGAAGATGTGACATCAATGATGGATCCAAGTACTGATGGCAGGCAATGGAGAACATCTACAATAATCTACACATCCAGAACACATTCACAATTGACCCAAGCAATGAGAGAATTAAAGAATTCAGACTATAAAGATGTAAATTCTGTTGCCTTAGGTTCTCGTGATCAGCTGTGCATTAATACAGAAGTTCTTGAAGAAGGCAAGTCAGGAACTGAAAGAAATAACTTGTGTCAATTGAAGGTAAAGAAGAGACAATGTAAATTCCGTGAAAGAGTCGATAAATGCACATCAAATCCAGAAGTAACAAATATGCCAATAAAGGATATTGAGGATCTTGTTACAATCGGAAAGAAATGCACAGCATGTCCGTACTATTTATCTAGAGATCTTGCAGCAAATGCTGACATCATTTTCATGCCTTATAACTACTTATTAGATCCAAGAATTCTTAAAGGTTTTAAAATTAATTTAATTGATTCCGTTGTGATTCTCGATGAAGCACATAATGTTGAGAAAGTATGTGAGGAATCAGCAAGTATTCAGTTTGCATCAAGTGACATAACAAACTGTATTAATGATATTGCACACGTTATGAAAATGTTAAATAAAGAAGATGATTTAATGGAATTTGTAGACGATGAAGATGCTGAGAAGGATTTTACGTTAGAAGACTTAGCAAAGTTACAAGAAATCATGCTGACACTCGAGAAGGAAGTGGATAAAATTGATTCTGTGCTTGTCAAGCAAGGTGAGTTTTAACGGCTCTTTAAAATTTGAATTTCTAAAAGTTTCGTTAAAAATATTTTCCAATATATATATATGTGGTCATACAAAAAAATGACGGTTATTTTTTGGAAAGACACTAACACAATGACAAAATTTACAGTACGTAAATAAATTGAATTTCAAATGACGGTTATAAAATTTTTATTTATCAACAAGTTTACATTGATTGCGACGAATGTCTTGAAATATCCTGAGAGTTACGTTAAGGAAACGTCGACTGTTCTTTAAATCGACTTACTGACAATATAAAAAATTATTTGTTTACATTTTTTGTAACCGTTATCTGAAATTCAAATTTATCTTTTGTCAATGTATTAGTTTTGTTTGGGGCGATTTTGGGGCGATTTTTTTCCGATGACCACATATATATATATTGATATTTTCAAATTTCAATTTGTCGTTATAATTTAAATTTCATCTTTCCGTTATTTAGGACGAACGTTTCCTGGAAGTAAACTCTTCGAAATCTTCCGTGCAGCATCGATTGATCAAATTTCATATCCGATGATAAGAAAGCTAATCGACAGCTTATCAACGTTCTTGACACAAAGCTCTGCTGGCAATTTATTCGGTCGTAAAGGCGGTGGATTAATAAAAATAATGCAAGTTCTTGAAACTGCTTTTGATGGATGTGGTGGTGTTGATTTTAATGAATATTTAAAAGACATGGATAGAGGATATCGAGTTCATGTAGAAATTGAAGTTGAGAGAAAGAAAAATGATTCCGGCGGATGGGTTACTCAGACAAAATTGTCAGGCAATCCAAAGGTCATTAATTATTGGTGCTTTAATCCTGGATTTGGAATGGCTAATTTACTGAGACGGCAAGTAAGAACTGTTATATTAACAAGTGGAACTTTAGCTCCTCTTAAGCCATTAATTAGTGAATTAGCCATAAGTATCGATCATAGACTTGAAAATCCACACATTATTAAGAGCGATCAAGTCATTGTAAAAATCGTTAATTCTGGACCTGATAAGGAATCATTATGTGGAACATATGATAATCGTGATAATCCAAAATATATCAAATCAATGGGAATGACAATCCTTGGAATATCACGAGTAACCCCAAATGGTGTTTTAGTCTTCTTTCCGTCATATCCAATGATGAATAATTGCTTTGAAATGTGGAAAAATACAGGCATTTGGCAATCACTTTATGAGATAAAACCAATATTAATGGAACCGCGTGGTAAGGATGAATTTGCTGAGAGAATTGCTGAATATTACGACCTTGTGAAGCTGAAGAAAGGAGCAATCTTCATGGCTGTTTTAAGAGGTAAGATTTTTCAGAACCTTACAAATGTTTCATATTAGTTAAAACCATACAACAGTTTTAAAATTTAAATTAAATTCGACTGTTAAAATCAATTTATTTTTCTCAGGAAAAATCAGTGAAGGTCTCGACTTTAATGATCACAATGCACGTGCTGTAATCATATGTGGCATTCCATTTCCTCCAATGATGGACCCAAGAGTTATTCTAAAAAAGAAATATCTCGATATTAATAGAAATAATGTCAATCAACTGCAAAGTGGACAAGAATGGTATGTGCTGGAAGCTGTTCGTGCTGTAAATCAAGCTATTGGTCGTGTAATTCGTCATAAAGATGATTATGGTGCTATATTCCTATGTGATCGTCGATTCCATCAGCAAAAGACTCAGCTATCTCGATGGATTCAGCCACATTTAATGAAACAGTCGCCAAATGATGCAAATTTTGGTATGATTATTGGTGAACTAGCTAGATTCTTTAGAAATTTAAGTACATCGATGCCTGAGCCAGCGGTTAGACAGGAAATTAAAGAAATAAAAAAGGAAAATATCGATGGAAATGGATATTTAAGCACAACAGTTTCTAGTAACAAAATGATGAGACAGCATATAAAAATTGAGAGTTCAAATGAAATTTATGGCACACCATCCCTTCCCACCCAAAAATCTGAAGAATTTACAAAATATTGTGAGGATTTGCAGCATAAAGTCAAGTCTGAACCAAAAGGATTTATGGGAAGCCTTAATCGTGAAGTTTCTGTGATAGATTTTAATTCTACATCGACAGGCGAAAGTTCGTCGTCATCAACTTCCTTAAAAACTGCCCGTTCCTTTGATTTCTCGCAAGAGCATGAAAATGCTAGTAAGAAAAGGCGTCTGAAAATGATACCAAATGCGAATCAGCTGTACAGTGAGCCACAATCATCAGTTCTTGAGCAGCTGAGGAACACAAAAGTTCGTGTGAAGAGAAGTGATTATGATAGACACGTTTCGAGTGATAAGAAGGAATTTATTGGCGAGGTATGCTTGGTTAAAGCTAAAAAATAACGGATTTTTAAAAATTGAAAATTAACGGATTTCTCAGATTTGAATTATTTTCGTTAAAGTTTCGTCAAATCTTAAAAATCCGCTAAAATTTAAATCCTTAAAAAGTCGTTAATTTTTTATTCATGTTCAAACTAATAAAATCATCAATTTAATTACAGTTAAAGTCATCAATCTCTGTTGAAGGATATAAAATTTATTTGGCAACACTTTATTCATACAACAAGAGGGATTACACAATCGAGAAGGCACTGGACAAATTTGTCGTTCTTTTCAAGACAACGCCGAGAGCTGTTGCATTTTTGAGAAATACAAGAAGTTTCCTGCGGGAAGAAGATAGAGCAGCGCTTGACAGAGCTATTGAAGATAATTTTGTCATTGACTGATTTTATTTAAGTTTAATTTTTATAGTTGAATTTAAGTTTTTTAAGAACAATAATAAAAACAGTTAAACATTTAAATACTTTAGTTTTTGACTTTTTGACATGCTACATCCCCCTGTATACATCCAACAATCAACAAAACATAAACAATTCTGTAAAAATGAATTCTTTTAAGAAAAAATCAAAGAAAATTAAAAAGAAACGTGACAAAAAAGGCAAAAAGGACAAGAAACGAAGGAGGAGATCGAGTAGTTCAAGCAGTTCCAGTAGTAGCGACTCGTCATTAATGTCCTCGTCCTCTAGTTCGTCTGATTCAGAAAAACATAAACAAAAGAAGCGAAAACATAAAAAAGACCACAAAAAGAAGAAAGCCAAGAGATATGAAGAGAAAACTAAGGATGGAGAATCCAGCAAAAGTAGCCAAAGCATCACAGTTCCACAGGAGCAGCCTAAATCTGATGATGATAATGACTTTACAATTCCAATTCACTTAATGGACAATAATCATAAAAAGCCAGAAACGAAGGAGGAGTATGAAAAGAGGCAGAGTGTGTTGAGACGAGTTGTGGATGAGGAAACTGGACGAACTAGGCTAATTAAAGGTAAGTGTGTTGGATAGTACTCTTTTTGATGATCCAGTGAATTAAAAAAAAAAGAGATCCAGAATAGAATTTGAATAGGATTCTTATTGGAACTTAATGGTCATCATAACAAGCCTTGACTGTTCAAATATTAAAGCATTTTATTAAACTTCCATAATTGTAGGTGACGGAGAAGTCATCGAAGAAATCGTTTCAAGAGACAGACACAAAGAAATCAACAGACAAGCTACCCAAAGTGATGCACAAACTTATCAAAACAAAATGATTGGATGGGCTATAACGAATAATAAGAAATAAACTTTGATTTTTTATAAATATCGACAATGTTCTGGTTTATGATTCATGTTTTCAGTGATTGATGTGTAGGAGCTAATTGAAGACTCTTGGATCTTGAACTCGGTATTAATGCAAGCTCTCTTGTCTTTCTAACGTCTAACAATGGTTTTCTGTCATTAAACTGCCTTACTTAAGAAGCCGATGCATCTAAACTTCAGATTTTTGTTATTCTACTGGATCTCATTTTATAGGCTTGGGCAGTGAATTGATCTTGCTGGATGTTCCAAGTAGGAATCCTCCTGTACTAACCTGTCTGAAAATCAGTAAACCATACATTAAAACTCAGCAGTTCCTTTAGTTCTAAGGAAAATCACAAGATAATTTTATTGTTTCTTTTTTCTAAAAGTTTTTTGATTACATTTTCATTTTGTCTACTTAATTAAATTTCTTTATTATCTTGAAATTTCAATAAATATATTTAATTTAACAATCAACCCTCTTAAAGATTCCTAAAATGACTTTTTGTGTTGTTACTCAAAGATCAAAAAGACATGAAACGGAAATAATATAAAAAAATCAACCATTTACACCCGAGCAGCACATTATGACAATGACTAGTCATAATCACTGTCCAGTAATCTAATAAGGAACATGAATTAACATAAAACAACTTCAAAATCATAAGTTAGGGATTTAAATTTTTTTCTCATGCTTCATTCGCTTAAATTTACGGGTCTTTACCTAAAACAAAAAAAGAGAAAGAAGGAACAAAAATAATTAAAAATATCACATGCAATTAAATTAATATTTTTGAGACTTCCGGGCACTAACGTACTTAGTTGCGTGCTGGAAATCGACAAAAAATAATAATTGGAAAAGATTCAAATAAAATAAATAAATCAGTGCTGCATTAAGTGGATAAATAATAATTTAAGAAAATTGTGATAAAATTGGAGATTATTGGAACTGATTGATAGAAAATTCAGAACCTTACAATTTCTTTTTAAGATAATGCATTTTGTATGGTTTTCGACAGTCAATTGTTTCCAAAACCTTGTAAATTTTAAAACTGTTGTACTGTTTCAAAGCAAAAAGTGATCCAAAACCATACAAATGTTTTAATACTGACTGTGGTGTTTCTATCTTTGGTTTTAATGCTGTTGTAATGCTTTCATCAACTTTTTTTGAAATCAACTATGAAAACCTCTCAATTCTAAGCTTTCTGCTGTTGCAAGGTTTTATTTTCAAATATTTCCTTAATCATTGCCAACAATTTTCAATTTCATAAATGCTGTGCTTAGAATTGCTATCCTATCTTGTAAATAGTTACCAAAAAATCTTATTAGAATTAACCAGAACTCAAAGTCGACTTAGATTTAATTCTCACATTAATTCTTGTCAACTTCAAGCTTTGGAGTCAACCATGCAGATTACAAAAATCCGACAATTCTGCTCATGGTTTCTAATTGGTGAAGTCTTCAATCGCTTAAAATCCTTTACAATCAGCTTTTACCTTCTACTCTATCATTTGATGTCTCAAAACTGACAATACTAATTTGCAAGATCTCTCTGTTATGCATCTCAAAGATCAACACTAAAATGTAAAGGATTATCGACGACCTTGAAAACTTCACCGCTCTGACTTGAAAAATGTGGAAGGATATATAATTTTTTTTTAAAATTCCAAATAGTGAACTTTATATAAGATTAATAGAGTAGGAGAATTCAATATTATACGTGGGAAAACTTAATTCTAGGTGATGTTATTAATAAAAGCAAATAGATATATCAACAAGTGCTTCATTTGTGAAATTATATATGATAAAACAGCGTATACAGGACAACAGAGTTGGTGATTGGTGCAATTTATAGGTTATGTGATTTAAAATTTGGATTAAAACATGTTTTTGGAAGTAAATTCAATTTATGTTTGATATCAACCAATTTTGTACAGTTTTGGGTAGAATACTGACAACATATCCTTAAAATTTTACAAATTAACCTAAAAAACCCAACATAACCTATAACTTAGCTGTAAAGTCTTGAATAGAGGATAATATACCTTGATCCTCCTTCTTGTCCGAGCCCTAGCCTCTATTTAGAATATACAAGTAACTATAGTCTAAAATATAAGATCAAGTCAGAGAATCTGAGACTATACAACAACAAATACACTAATCACCAACTCTGCTCAAAAACGACCTTGATCCACCCAATAAACCCTTCTAACTCATCATTACAATACTTTTCATTACATCCACGACATTATCGATAAAACAATGCATGCATGAATTGTTCCATACATTTTTTCTGCTTCTTCATGACATCCACAACCATCACGGAAAAAAAGGAAAAAAATGACTTCATAATCCAAAAATAAAACATGACGTTATGCTGCATGAATCATGATTCCGTTGGAAATGAAAGTGCTAATCATTTAAGGATATAATTACATTTCTTTTTTGACGATATAATTGATATTTGGCCTACGTGACATGACAATATGAACTAATATCCGTCTAGTCTCATTTGACTTATCAACTGTCTAGATATTGATTTTCAGCAATCAAATGCTATTGAAATTAAAGTTTGACACAAGGGAGGAAGAGGTTGTCAGCAAAAAATCTGCCGTAAAATTTGTGATTACAAAATGTTATGAAATCCCCATCGAGGAAAAGTCGTAAAAAAAGGAAATTTGATATTGAACTTTTCGCTACAAATTCGAGTATTGGAAGTAATGCGATTGTTTTAAGTGCTGATTATTATCAGACATCAATGGTTAGAGGCAATTGGACCTATGGAATGAGGTTCCTAATTTTGGTAATTTAAGGATATCAACTTGAAAGTTCTGGAATAGGATATAAATCTAATATTTAACGGATTTCAAAAGTTTGAATCCTAACGATTTTCAAAAATTTAAAATAATTCAGGGTTTGAAATTCATATTTTTGAAAACCGATAAACTTCAAATTTTGGAAAAACGTTAAAATTCAAATTTTTGAAAACCGTTAAAATTTCCTAACACTCAATCTGTTTAAAATGATTCCATTAAAATCTTATTTATATTATTATTTCCAATCTATTACAATTTGTGCGATATTTGCATAAGTTTCTAGATTCCTAGAATTATCTTAGAAGTATGTCCATCAAATCTATCACAAATTTACGAAATCTAAAGTTCAATAAGAACTAATTAGTTAAATTCCAAGAAATATCGTTGGAAATCTACATAACATTCAAAAGTCTTGAAATGTTTTGGGATATAACTGCTATTATTTTGATTTGCTCTGTCAATTGAACCGAAAATGTCATTTGAAAACCTTTCAGCAAATTTTCCATTTAATTGAACAAATTCCATTAAAAATGAATATAAGGAACCTCCCGTTCAGCCCCATACCGAGAAAAATAAAGAAGAAGCTTTAAACGACATATTCCTTATCCGATATAACTTTAATTCCATGCTCAGTAAAAACAAATTTAATCATTTCGTCATACGATTTGGGACTAAATCGTCCTCGTGCATTAGATAATGGTGTATTAAGTGATTCAGAGTCAGTTTGATCGTCATCTAGTTGTGCATTAATCTGTTCTGGTGATCTGGGTGATTGTGTCTCGTCCGTATCATCAGGTGCACCAAAATCATCATCGTGCGTTTTATTTACAGGATTTTGTGCATCATTTTCACCCACCTTATCACCTCGAGCAGTCTCATCGTTATGAACTTGTACGGCACTGCCGGGTCGAGGTAAGATACGTACACTTGTTCCATCAGCTGATGCACAACAAAAGACTTTTTGAAGGGAATTTGTGCTGACAAAATCAACTGTTAAGCTAGCCTTTGAAGGTGGCGGTGGCATCGGAAAATCACCTTCGTCCATACTTTCAAATTCCTCAATCGCTGAACTTTCATTTTTCTCGTTCTGCTTCTTCACATAACTCTCATTAAATGTTGAATTTTCACTTTCGGGTGAAATGGGCGTTAAAATGACATCGATTGTACTAACCGATGTGGTCGAAGATGGTGGTAGTATGTACTTGCTATATATAATTTGCACATTCAATTATCCGATTGAAACAATTATTTTGTTAGACATGAGAAAAGAGGGAAGAGAAAGAAAGCACGAACATTTTTTTTTTGTTGGTTTACGAGTAAATTATAGCAAGAA